>NW_021410437.1:0-1184 GCF_001605985.2 Dendrobium catenatum | reverse complement strand
GATACTCTTTGAAAATGAATTCCATCATCAAGTATCTTCCAAAAACTTCCATGCTGTAGTTCCTCATGGAGTAAAAAAGCATTAATTCATTGAAGGGGAAGAATCCCTCACAAGCTTTCTTGTACTTAGTATAGCCACTCTTCTTCTAGGTAATTCTGCCACCGGTCCCAAAGATTGCATTTCTTTGAAAAGTTTGTGTTTAGAAGCTGAACAATGCTCCATTTTAGTAGAAGCTGTTTTCCCGTCCATTAATACAGTCTTTTTACAATTCAGGTTGACCTCCGAAGGAGGAGTAACCACTTCTAATGGATCAGCCACAATTCCTGTTTCAGAATTAACAACTTCTTGAACTCCTTCCAGTAAAAGAGGTTGTTTGAATTTAAATTCTAATGCTTCCACCGGCTCAGCAACAAATTTTGTTTCATAATTATCGGCTTCTTCTCTTCCTTCCAGCAATTGCATGAATTTAAAATTTGAAGCTTTCGCTGGATCAGCAACCAATTTTGACTCAGCATTTACTATTACCTCATCTACTTCCGTAAAATCTGCATTTTTGAATTCAAAATTTGAATTCTGAACGGACTCAGATTGAAGGAAAGTTTGATCCGAAACTAAGCCAACAGATTTGATTTGACAAGGAGATCCATCAATCGGATTATGATCCAGATTTTGATCAATACGACAATCAGTACCTTTTCTTAGATTATTATCAACATCTGCTATGTTAATAACTTCAACTAAATCAGGCTCTGATTTATCATTTTTATCAATAGATAAAACACTATGAATATTGGAATTCAGAAGATCTGATGGTCTATCTTTATCAGGACCTCTTCCTGAATTATTCTTAACATGATTATTCTTGAAGAGATAATCAGATTGCTTTTTCTCATATGGAATTATTTTTCTTCTTTTGTTTTTGAATTTCACATGCAACCAAGATCCATAGGAATTATCTTCAATAGGAAGAGAATTCTTAGGAACTTCTTTATCAAATTGATTCAGATTTTGAAAAATATTTGGACATACAGAATACCTATGTCCAATTCTTCCGCATTTGTAGCAAAGAGATGATAGATTTTTAAACTCAAATTTTTGAAAAAAATCTACCATGAATACCTTCAACCCAGGTACCACAAGGGAGCTTAGAATTCAATTTGACACGAATGCAAGCTCTAGCGAAT
>NW_021410436.1:0-603 GCF_001605985.2 Dendrobium catenatum | reverse complement strand
TGATCCATACTAAGAAAAATATTTTTAAGTGAGAACGGACCTATCAATATCGTACTCGTGAAAGTATGTACAAACTGTTATCATCCCGTACGATCTATACTTAGAAAAAATAATTTTTAGCGAGAAAAGACCCGTCTATTTCATACTCTAGAAGGCATGTATTAACTAAGATCATACAGTGATAAACATTTTCATTTTTATTCATTCGATTGCTCTTTAGGAAAAATAATTGACAAGATCATCCTATATGAACTAATATCATATAGTACGATCAATTTAAAAATTATAAATTTTAAACTCTCCCCCCGGTGTGTGTATGCTCAATTACTCAATTACAATCAAACTCTCTCATACTCAATAAAATGAAAAATACATGCTTCAATTACAATAAAATCTAAATTCATCTAGATTTGAAGTCTTCATTCATCCGAACTATAATTTCTCTAAAATGTTAGTACACACAAGAGTAAAATAATTCTTCTAAAATATATTAGGAGAAATAATAATCAAAGCAATAATACGTGGAATCATAAAAATATACAAGTTGCAAGAATATCAAACAGGCAAGAATTAAGTAGTAACTATCTCAAAAAAAGGAATTGA
>NW_021410435.1:0-631 GCF_001605985.2 Dendrobium catenatum | reverse complement strand
GGTGTATTAAGAGATCCAATCACCATCTGAGAAGTGGTTCTTTCTACAACAAATGAAACGGTCTTCGTGTTCCACATAACCAAAATACCACCAGCAGTTCCCACGGCTCGGTAATGAAAAAACTCCCAGTCCTTCCCAATAAGCAAATCAACTTCAGCTCTATCAATATTATATCTCAAGTATAAGAGAAGAAAATTCGTTCTCTTATACAAGAAAGAATAATCCTCAAAGCACATCCAATCTTTTGTCTATTAAAGAAGAATATCAGCTTAACTTTTGAAAATCATTAAACAGATTTTAGAAATACAAAAATTATCTATTAAGAATAGAAGATTGCTAGAAGATTGATAAATTTTTTATTCTTAAAGTCAACTTAAGTTCAAAGGTTAAATCAACCCATAAAAGTGGTGGGAGGGAGGGGCATTCAAACATTTGATGGAGTAAACTACAACTCTCTCCTGCTTAAGACTTAAGGTAGAGGTCAATTTCAATTAAAAAGAGGAATCAACTATCTTAAAAATTCGGACCCGGTACACTTGAGAAATTGATAAGTTTTCCTTAATGGTTACAAGTCTAGGTGGCAAGACCCTTGTAAACTTGGAATTGAATTCCTACAATCTCTTTGGAGGGA
>NW_021410434.1:0-229 GCF_001605985.2 Dendrobium catenatum | reverse complement strand
TATATAATTTTAATGAAATCTAATTCAATACCAAAAGCTAACCCTCAAAGAGAACTCAACCCTTCCATAAAGATGTTATTAAGAAAGAGATTCTCAAATGGCTTGATGCTAGGATTATTTATCCTATTTCTAATTGTTATTTGGTTAGCACTATTCATGATATTCCTAAAAAAGGAGGATTGATTGTCATAATAAATGAACATAATGAACTTATACCCACACAAATTGT
>NW_021410433.1:0-293 GCF_001605985.2 Dendrobium catenatum | reverse complement strand
GGATCAGTAGCAGACTACCGTGAGCGGTTCGAGCACCCCGCTAGTAGGGTGGAGCGATTATCATATAGCGTATTGGAGGGGAACATCATGAAGGGGTTGAAGGCAGAGATTCGAGTGCAGTTAAAGTTCTGATGCCTAGTGATTTGGAGGAGGCAATGAAGTTGGCAGAGCTGGTACAAAATCAGAATAATCTGGAGAAGGGAGCCAGGAGTAGCAGCTCTGGAGGCTCTTACAAGACTACGAGCACTCTTTTAGAACCAAAGGGGCCTGCATCAGTCAACAATAATGAGATC
>NW_021410432.1:0-227 GCF_001605985.2 Dendrobium catenatum | reverse complement strand
GATGTCAGACTTCTGCTCGTTAGCGGACTTCTACTCGTCGTCGGACTTCTGCCCGTCGACGAACTTTCATTGGTCTTCTGTCGGAGGCCGTACTTCTACACGACGTTGGACTTCACCTTGTCATCAAACTTCTGCTCATCAGCAGACTTCTACTCGTCGTCGGACTTCTTCCTGTCGACGAACTTTCATCTGTCTTCTGCCCGAGGCCGTACTTCTACGCGACGTCG
>NW_021410431.1:0-421 GCF_001605985.2 Dendrobium catenatum | reverse complement strand
GAATTTTGGATATTAGCCATGCAAGAAGAGTTAAATTAATTATTAAGAAATAAAGTTTGGGAATTAACCACAAGGCCAAAAGATCAAAGTGTTGTTGAAACCAAGTGGGTATTCAAAAATAAAATCAATGACTCAGGAGTAGTCATTAGAAATAAGGCCAGATTAGTTGCTAAGAGGTATAATCAAATTGAAGGGATTGATTTTGAGGAGACCTTTGCCCCTGTAGCTAGACTTGAAGCAATTAGGGTTTTACTAGCCTTTGCCTGTTTTAAAGGTTTTAAATTATTTCAAATGGATGTAAAAAGTACCTTTTTGAATGGGGTTATTGAAGAAGATGTTTTTGTAGAACAACCTCCAGGATTTGAAAATTCAAAATACCCAAAATATGTTTTTAAGTTAAAGAAGGCATTATATGGATTGA
>NW_021410430.1:0-1904 GCF_001605985.2 Dendrobium catenatum | reverse complement strand
CATGGGAAAGAAACAGCTAGAAAATTTCATCGAAAAAATTGTTTCATTGTCTTCCATCGGAAAACTACTAGAAAGTCACCGAAAAATTCTACCGTTAATGGTGATTTTCCTATTGTGTCTAAAAAATAAGTATAGCTTTGATTTTTTTTTTGCTAATTCTAGAAAGTGATATATTAACCTATATTTTAGTAATTTAAATTATAAATTTTTTTAATTAATCGCTTAGTCAGAATTACAAACTTTTAGTTTCTTGAGGAAACGTAAATGTTAAGTTGGGCATGATTTAATATGTGTAAATAATATTATATTTTATGTGTTAATTAGTCAAGAAAATAGATAAAATGGGAAAATGTATCAAATATACTACAACATTACAATAGCATCATGTCTCTATAGTTCTAACTATTCAAGCCATAATTTGCTAGTGAACTCACACATTGATTCATTAAACAATCGATAAATGTCTGCAAGAGCCGCAGCAGAGGAAACCTTTATGCACTGAAATATTAGTTCTTTTTATGGTCGCCGCGTTGCAAGTGTCTTGGGCATCGTAGTGCTAGAACTCATTTTTTAATTTTTTTTTTTATAAAAGGTCTATTATTAATGTTAGTAGAAGAGTTTAGTCACTTATTTAATTATATTCTTTATAATTCTTCTCAAATTTTTGTTTAGGAGAGACAACTTAGAGAATTTAAAGATGTACTAGATACGTTTCATTAGAGTGTTTGGTTTTTGTTTGTGATAGCTATTCTATTAAGTTAGGGAAGGAATGTATACATTATCATTGAACCCATCCAATGACATCATTTCTTTTGTAGTTTCTTATTTTTGTAAAGTTAATGAAAATAAATATTCTTTACTTATTCTTCTTATTTTGATAAGTTCTCTAGTTTCGGAATGATGGCACAAATAAATGTACTAATAAGTTCTCTTCAACATTAATTTCATAATGCTTTCAGTATATAAGGTCTTTATTTAATTCTCATAGTGGCCATAAGTGTAGTTAATATTTGGTGTAATGTGATGTCTAGGAATAACAAAGTGAAAGATTGGGAGGGTTGTGCAATTCCTCAATAACTAACACCAAGGTGCACGCAATTAGGGGGGGGGTGGGGGTAATGGATGAATTAATGGGTAGTAGGGGGAAGGGGGGGGTTGGGCCTGGGGTAGGGGTATTAAGGATTTAAAAAAATTTTATTGGGCAATAAAAAAATTTTTTCTCTAGAAAAATAATTTTGGAAAAAAATTTAAAAACGTACTAGCACATACCAGAAGAAAATTAGAGTATTAAAATATTTTTATTTTTAACTCAAATATATCAATTAAAGATATGCATTTTTCTCTTAGTTAATCTTGAAAAATATAATCACAACAATTCATGAGAGTCAATATAATGATCTTAGAAAAATTCATTGCAGTAAATTTTAGATTGTATAATGAAAAATGGATGAAATAGTATATAAGCAAATAAGGAGATAATGAAACACACACAAATGATTTTTAGCGGCTCTTTGCGTTCAACCTTGACTACTTATTTCAAGAACACTCATCTAATGAGAATCCTCCAACATAGCAATATAGGCTACATTCATCTATTACTTATAAAAGAAAGTGGTGTCTCTATGCCGCTCATTTACACAACTCCAGATAGTAAAGAGGAAGTAAGCCCTTTAAAAATCACTCACACTTCCACCAAAACTCAACTATGTGGTATCGAAATGGAAGCTTTGGTTCATCCTCAACACTTCACCAGGACAACATCGAATTCTTCAAATCAACTTTTTCTCGGGCCAGGTACCTGGAGAAGGCAGAGAACTCAAAGGAGTCCTTTTGCATCCTTCCAAGAGAGAAGGTAAGAAATGAGAGCCATAAAATGCCTATTCTTCACGTGTGTATTTGCATAC
>NW_021410429.1:0-868 GCF_001605985.2 Dendrobium catenatum | reverse complement strand
ACTTAGGCTTAACAACCTAATTACTAGACTCAACATGCATAATACCTTGAACTCTTCTAAATTTAACCCTTAACCTTAGATAATTAGGGTCCTTTAATTTGATTTCAATTTGAACCTAAGTAAATCTTCTTTTTGCCCTAATTAATAATTTAAAAATTATTAAAAATTTCAAATTTTCCCCAAACACTTAGAAATATCTTCTTAGGTCATTTATAATTTTTAGGGTTGATTTTAAGAGGTTTGGAGTTGATTTGGATCAAAATCCTTAAAATACCCTTTATTAAATAATTTTGATAATTACCCGAAGCTTCTAAAATTCTTAACTTTACCTAGAAAACTTCAAATCTAGCAAACCTAAAGCTTAATTACTCTAATTAATGTCTAATATTTAATTAAAATGCTAGAACCCTCAAATCTAGCTCATTTTCAATAGTGACCTTTTGGACCCTCCTTAGCCTAGCACATAGGAGGACCCTAAGCCCTCTAAATTTTTTTAAGCAAACTTAAGCTTTAAAGATAACTACCCTAAGCATTAAAATGGATCAACAAACTAAATTATTTAAAATGAATCTTAATTCACTAATATTTCAACTTTAATTAAAGTTTTCCCATTTAACCTTCAATAAATTTGAACTCGAGGCAACTTAAATTAACTACCTGACATAGAACCTATCCAAAATCACACAAGCCTATTACACACACATAGATGTGCAAAGGCACCACTTTTAGCAATAGGATTAGGGCCGGTGTTTACTTTTCTTCTTTCTGTGTTATAATACTTTGTGTGTGGCACGAGTGCTAATTAATTTTATTGCTCTAGTTTAGTTTATTTTATTATTATGCTTTCTATACTTTAATTATGTAATGA
>NW_021410428.1:0-328 GCF_001605985.2 Dendrobium catenatum | reverse complement strand
AGATCTAGCTTAGAGAACATCACTGCACCATGTAGTTTGTCCAATAGCTCATCAATCACAGGAATTGGAAACTTGTCTGGTACAGTGCCTTTATTCAGAGCCCTGTAATCCACACAAAATCTCTAACTCCCGTCCTTCTTCTTAACTAGGATGACTGGACTGGAAAAAGGGCTGTTGTTGGGTCTGATAATCTCTACCTCCAGCATTTCCCGGATCAGCTTTTCAATCTCATCTTTATGAATCTGTGGATAGCGGTAAGGACGGACGCTGATCGGAGTCTCACCTTCTTTTAAAGTAATGGCATGCTCCAACTCTCTCTGAGGAGGTA
>NW_021410427.1:0-277 GCF_001605985.2 Dendrobium catenatum | reverse complement strand
CTTGAAACATAACCTGCTTAGCATAAGCCAACTTTTTGATAAAGGATTTAGCATTAAATTTTTATCTACCAGCTGCATGATTAGTTTAAATAAAAATATTGGGCTGCAAGGAAAAGAATTAATAATATTTATATGCTTGATTTAAACTATGTTGAATATGCTACTTAATTTTACCTAAAAATTATTATTGATGAATCTTAGTTATGGCATAGTGTAGTGTGTCATGCAAGCATAAAAAACCTTAGGAAAATCACCCAAAAAGACATAGTGAAAGGAA
>NW_021410426.1:0-373 GCF_001605985.2 Dendrobium catenatum | reverse complement strand
AAAGTGAAGATCTCGTGGTAAGGACTCCGAACCCTTTCTCTGTTTTCAAAGATATTGAGTTTTGATCGAGTTATGATTTGTTTTGTGTTTTCGTAGTCGACTTTTCGACGTGATTTGAATTTGGCACAACTTTCACCGCACAATTTTTGATATGTTATAGATATGATTATTGCACACGATTTGACTGTATTTTTCGAAAATTTTACCGGTCGGAATTGATTCTAAGCGGTTTTAATCGAATAGAAAATTTTCGGAACTTGATTTGATTTGATTTCTATAGGACAATAGTCTTGTATTGATGTTATGGATCTTCGTCTGTAATTTGGAAAGATTTCGAAATTGTGCCTTTTTGCAGGATTTTTGTGTAAATTTG
>NW_021410425.1:0-201 GCF_001605985.2 Dendrobium catenatum | reverse complement strand
ATAGAGATGATGATTCTCAGGTGTATGAGTTGATTTAGTCTTAGAGATAGGACATGAAATGAGCATATACATGAAAAAGGTGAAGTTTCTAATAGAGGTAAGATTAGAGAGATTTGTCGTAAAGGATTTGGTCACATAAAATGACGGCCTTATGATGACAGAGTTAGGAAAGTAGATGCATTAGATTTGACTTATGTTAAG
>NW_021410424.1:0-371 GCF_001605985.2 Dendrobium catenatum | reverse complement strand
AGCCGATCCTTCGACTCCTTATTGTTGTTCGACTTCGTCCGCATCCAACGCCACCGAGCCCGACGACCCAACTTTCGTCCGTCTTCGCCTTCTACGCCCGACCTGTCGCCGTTCGACTTCGATTTCGGCTCCCAGTTGCCATTCGACGTCACTTCTTAGACTCCTTGCTATCCGACTTTGTTTCTTCATATAAAGGTAGAGATTGCACGCATAGCTTCACCGGCTCCCTCCTTGCTGTTCGGATCCGTTGCTTTGTAGGAGGTATAAGATTACATGAGTCGTTTCTTCGGCTCTTGTGGTTGTTCAAAAATGCTCATTCAACGGCTAACCTAGCCGAATCCGACCATGCCCGAGCCAATTCTACTCAAATT
>NW_021410423.1:0-225 GCF_001605985.2 Dendrobium catenatum | reverse complement strand
CACTCCGTCAGAACTCTGGCCCGACTCTGCCCTTTGCACGTGAAATTCCTTCTTCTTCGTCGTTGTCTCGCTGGAGTGTCTAGACGGCTTAGGAATCGAGACCCACCCGCTTCTATCTTCATTGATGCCATGGTAAGGCTTCATTGGCTTTCGCTGTAGCCATCGGTGGCTCGATCCAGTTCTCCGGTGGTGAAGAAGCGGAAGCTCGAAGGAGATATGTTGAGT
>NW_021410422.1:0-208 GCF_001605985.2 Dendrobium catenatum | reverse complement strand
TTATGCTAGAACATGTTCAATATGTTAATTAAATACAGGATATTGAAAATCTCATTGCAAACAAAATAAAAATTATAAAATCTGTTTTAGATCGAATTAATATAGGATTAAGCTGAAATCAACCAAGAAAAAAAAAACAAAACCTCGGTTAGTTTGTCGCTGTTATCTCAGGCTCCGCTACGCACGCAGAAGAGGAAGCCGTGCCTAT
>NW_021410421.1:0-666 GCF_001605985.2 Dendrobium catenatum | reverse complement strand
TTGGGGAGGACTTTAAAATTCACAAATTTTTAATACTGATCGTATAGAATGATCAGATTAGTCATACTCCTCCAGGAGCAAATGAAACGAGCAGAGGGCAAGTAAAAAATTTTTTAAGTCCTATTTGTCCAGATAAATAATCTCATTCGTCCTTGGATGATCTCCTCTGGATTTTGAGTCTTAGCTATTTGTCTAGATGAAAAGTCCCATTCATCCCTAGACGATCTCTTCTAGATTTTCAGTCTAAACTATTCATCCAGATGAAAAGTCTCATTCGTCCCTGGATGATCTCCTCGAGATTTTGAGTTTGTTCTGTTCGTCCAAACGAATCGACACCTTCATTCTTGGACAATGTTCTCTGTTCTTTTGAACTTGTGATTCTTCCTGTTTTTTCGTCCCAACGAAGCTTGGAAATAATTGTTTGTACCAGACGAACTATGTTCGTACGGGATGATGATCGGGTATGAAGGTAGTTCATACCCATGCACATTAAGATCGTACGCAACAGTTTTTACACCGTTCGTACGTATTAAAGTAGGATCGTACGGGATGATCATGAACGTACTGAATTGAAATTTTGCTGTTTTTGGACAGTTTTTTTTGTCTTTCATATAAAATGTCCACTTAAGACTATCATTCAATCTCTTTGTCTGCATATCTTCGTGC
>NW_021410420.1:0-599 GCF_001605985.2 Dendrobium catenatum | reverse complement strand
GTGCAGCTCCATTGTCTTGTTTCTTCTACTGCAACTAATTCTTCAAAGTAGTAATTCTCAGCTTCTCCCCATAGTCGATGAAGTACTTGGACGCCATGACGCACAAGTGTACATCATTGACGTCGAGAGACATGAGCAACACGAGCTCCTCAGCGATGGTGACCTTGAGAGCTTTCACCGCTCCTTCCTACCAAACTCTACCCTCGATTCCGGAGAGCCACGCTTGGTATACTCTTATCGCCATGTTCTCAGCGGCTTCGCCGCTCGCCTCACTCCAGGAGAGTTGGAGGCTGTTAAGTCTAAACCCGGCTTTCTCCATGCACAGCGTGATCGCCGCTACCAGCTTGCAACAACCTATACACCAAAGTACGTATTTTGATAATAATTTAAAGTAAAATAGAGGAAAATTATAATTTTTTTTTCAATAAAAAGCCTAATAAATTTATGGGAAATATAAGCATCATATTCTTTTTTTGAGATAAATTATGAAGATGATGCATAAATTAGTTGTTTTTTACATGATTTAATATATATATATTTTATAGATATTATAAGTGAGATAAAATTTGATTCTCTTATGTACTTTAATAGATATCTCG
>NW_021410419.1:0-338 GCF_001605985.2 Dendrobium catenatum | reverse complement strand
TAATTAAAATAAAATAATAATAGCTATATGAAAAAAAAAAATTCTTCTAAAATGATCCCTTAATCTTCAACACCACATGCAAGCCAACATGTTTTCTGACATATTCAATATATTCCATGGCCCTTTGCTGCCATTTATTTTGAAAAAGACTTATAAAATCTCTCCATGACATCAGATTAAAGGAGCCAAGGCTTTAAAAAGGTAATGACTTGTGGAGCTTATGATAGAATTGTTCTAAATTGGGAGCACATGGAATTGCAATCATAAAACTAAAATTAAATATTTAAATACTTATGCATGCTACTAGAACATGATATGCATTCCTGCTCTGTTATAAA
>NW_021410418.1:0-240 GCF_001605985.2 Dendrobium catenatum | reverse complement strand
AAAGATATTGCCCAGATTTTATTCTAGAATTTGAAATGCAAATATAGATTAATTAATGAAATTTAAGGTATTCAAATTCTTTTTAATCAAATTAAAATTTTATAAGAAAATTATATAATTAAAATAGATTTTGTGTAAATATGATGTATAATTCATAAAATGTGTGTTATATTTTGAAGGTTTAAATTCATTTCTTTTAAACCTTTTTTTTTTACTTTTTTTTTTTAACTAATTCATTTA
>NW_021410417.1:0-1143 GCF_001605985.2 Dendrobium catenatum | reverse complement strand
GAACTGCCTATTTTATCTCTTAATTAATATACCATAGCTAGTAATTTTATATTAATTGAAATAAAAGTTATACAAGTGATCATATACATCAAAATATTTTAATATATTCAGTATTAATAAAAAAATTGATTTATAATAGTCAAAAGTTCAATCAATACACCATTACATCTATCTTTCATTTAATAATTTTTACCACGAAAGAATTAAACATAAAACACAAGAATCTGACCTTAAAATATTGGAATCATATTAGCTTCATTCTACTACATTCTGACCCCTTCCTATAAATGATGTAAAAATAATATAATAAGATAACAACTCAATAGGTTACTAGAACCTGCCATTGATGCATAATAGTAAAAATGATATACATGTAATAAGTCAATCTCTAAGAAATATAAACATGTAGTAGTAGAGATAAGTAGCCGTCAATATGAATAATGTCATTTCTTATGAGCAATTAAAATTAATACAAGTAATGTGACTTAAAATTAATGATCAGTGGTCATATAAAAAATCATTATGTTATTTTATTCCTTTACACATGCCAAGTTACATTGCAGAAGGTTGTTTGATTAACAAGTATAGTTTTGAAAACTATTAATTTTTATTAGGAAAGTTTAATTTCTGGAATTAAAGTTTTGAAAGCAAACATGTCATCATGAATAATATATCATCTCGAGAGGTGAACATACTATTCTCTAATGGGTTCCAATTCTAGAAATTTGAATTCATCCTGATTATCGTAGTCAAACTTAGGGAAGAAGTACATATGACCTTGGAGGGTCAAAATGTAATTTAATTGAGTGTTTAACTAAGTTAATCAGGATAAAAGGATCAATAATTTTATAATCAAAATCATAATAACTAAATAATATATATATTCTCAGAGGAAGAAGACATCGTTTATTATCAATCATTTAAAAATGATAATAATGATCGTTGTATTTGATTTTTTCAAAGATAATTAATTAAATTTTTGAAAAAAATAATTCTTGAAAATTTGATTTAGGTTTCTAAATCTCGTATGAGCACAAGCCCTCATAGTTAATTACATCATAGCGAGACCTAAGTTTCCTATAAATACTCTCGATTAAAATAGCGATAGAAATTTATTTAAGATTTCAAAGATTGATGTGAAAG
>NW_021410416.1:0-462 GCF_001605985.2 Dendrobium catenatum | reverse complement strand
TATTCTTGCTAAAGTTTCATAATCTTCTTACTACCTGCAGCTTTCTTTCTTGTATTGAACATTTGCCTGAAATTTTTTCTACTTCTCTTTTTTCCAATTATGAACTGTCAGATTATAGATCAATATTGATTTGAAATATGAAATTCAAAATTATTATTAGCCTTCTGGCAATTTTCCTTGAGAAAGTTCTTTCCCTCATCGTTTATGATGACCAAGCAGCATTTCTCTGTGGCAGCTTCATGTTAGAAAATCTGTTGTTGTCTAAGGCTTCGTTTAGGATGACTTTAAGAAGCAGAAAAAAAGCCCTCCCAAACGAAATTTAAGTCGCAAAGGAGTTTCAATGCTGAACCTTCTAAACCAGATTTGTAGGTCATCTGCTGAATGTTGCAAGTTTTTTTTTTAAATTTTTTTGTTATTTTTTTTTTATTTTCTGGTTGCATAGTTCATAGAAGTTCTCCTATC
>NW_021410415.1:0-346 GCF_001605985.2 Dendrobium catenatum | reverse complement strand
TAAAGAATATAAAAGAAGGAAAATATTTTACATGCAATCAATTTTTTTATTCACAACATAAACAAAAAATTTTATGGAGTTTGCAGGTGTCAATTAAATCTATATAGATTTAAATTGTTACTTTAATTTGATGGAAAGCATCACTTAAAATATTTTTTTTCCTGCAATTGAAGGTCGGGATACAAAATTATCAAAAAAATCAATTAAGCATTTTACTATGTGTGCAAAGGACATGAGTAGAAGGGTCCAACTAAATTTTTTTTTTAGGACGGCTTTTTTACTGCTTCTTAAAGCAGTTTTTAGTACAAAAATTAAAATTGTTATACTAGAAAGCTGCTTTAAGAAG
>NW_021410414.1:0-495 GCF_001605985.2 Dendrobium catenatum | reverse complement strand
GGTCACCTCTAGAATCCAATCTACCTTGTGGATGATTCTGGGATAATGATGCTGACGATGACTTCAATTACTTCAGTGGGGGAGGTTGTGAAGCTCCTTAAGTAAAAGAAAGCTAACTCTTAAGCATCGATGTGTTTTTTGGTGTAATGGATGAAATTTCTGTAAGAAACTCCGCAGTTAAGCGTGATCATCCTATAACAATTTTGGGATGGGTGACCTACTGGAAAGTTACACTAACATGACAAAACCGTGAAGCTGTTAGGCTGAAATGGACAATATATTGATAGTTAAGAATTTGTGCTGTTACATATGAGATATGTTGAGTATATCAAGTGACAATTATATTTAAGGATACACACTGTATTATAGTATTGGTGAACTATCCAATAGTTGAAATCTAAAATGAATCAATTGAAGGGGAACATTATAGCTATAAGTGGTTCAAATGTATTTTAATGTAATCACTTGTATTCAACATGCTTGGCTTGATAAATA
>NW_021410413.1:0-250 GCF_001605985.2 Dendrobium catenatum | reverse complement strand
GCTTATACACAAGGTGTATAAAATTATACATAATGTGCATTATTCTTATACATAGTATGTATAAACTTATACATAATATATATAATATTTGTAATAACTTGTATATAGTGTGTATAGTACTTATACATAGCATGTATAATTCTTGTACATAGTGTGTATAAATTGGCACATAGTGTGCATAAATTATGTATATAACATTTATAAACTTATACATAGCATGTATAAATTTGCACATAGTGTGTAAAAATTA
>NW_021410412.1:0-1800 GCF_001605985.2 Dendrobium catenatum | reverse complement strand
TAGGTAATGCCTGCGGTATATATTATATGGTCTAACAATTAGCAATCTTTGCTGGTTCTTGATGCTGAAAAAGGAAGGCTGAGGCTGAAAATTCTTTGGAGAGCAACAGCTAATGCATTGTTGTTGTTATCGATCGTAAAATTTGTTGAATAGTCATGACATAAATTCTCGACAGAATGAAAAAAAAAATTATTGTAGCCAACCACACGTAGTGGGATGAATACATTGTTGTTGTATTATTTTAACTCTTATAACTAATTACCTAATTTTCTTTGATATTTTAACTCTTATAGATGATTGCATTTGATATACCTAATTTGTTGAATAATCATGGCATAAATTCTCAACAAAAGTTAAAATCCCAATTAACTATGAATCCCCTTGAGTAAAAGAAGCAAAATTCTTTAGAATCAAAACGTCTTTTGATGTAACGGCTGACATTTCATTCAGAAACTCTGAAGTTAAGTATACTCATTCTGGAAAAATATTGAGGTGAGTAACATCCTGAAAAGTTACGCCAACAAGACAAAATCGTGAGACCCTTAGGTCAAAACGAACAATATCTCAATAGTTAAGAACTTGAGCTGTTATATTAACTCATCCGAACAAAGCATTAGAACATGAGGTGTAGGAAATTTCTCTTGCCACAATACTTAACTAATTTTATTATGTTAGCAACAATCTTATTAAATTAATATGATAATTATAACATTAATCCTTCCTAAACACTACATAAATGATATTTAGGACATTTCCTTTCCCCGCATAAAATACTATCATAGAGAAAACTATTTTGACTAATTAATTTTATAGAAATTCTAAACAAAAATAATAAACTTGATAAGCCTATTGCTCATACAAACTATGAAAAAAAATCCCTTTAAAGAAAATAAAATCAAGACTTCTAATAAAAAATCATCTTCAATTTCTCGAGTAATATTCAAAAAGCTTTTCGTACAGAAAATTCAAAATGAAAAAAATCTCGGACTATTTAAACAATGAAAGAAATAATTTCTAAATAAAGTTCCTTTATGACTTTATAGATGGTGGGAATAATTTGGTCATGACCTAACTATACTATCACATCCCATCATAAAAACTTATAATTGAGAAGTTGAATCAAACCCCAAAGATTTCACTAATTTCCTCCAACAACATTATTAAAGGCCAATGTCTCTTTACTAACGCTTCATTTGGGATGACTTTCTTGCTGCTTTTTAAAACAGCTTTTAGCATAAAAATTATTATTTTTTTTATCAAAAGTCTGCTTTAAGAAGTAGTAAGAAAGTTATCCCAAACGAAGTCTTAGGTTTCGTTTGGGACGGCTTTTTTGTTGCTTCTTAAAGCAGCATTCTAGTATAAAAAAAATTTATTTTTAAACTAAAAAGCTGTTTTAAGAAGCAGTAATAAAGCCGTCCCAAACGAAACCTTAGACTTCATTTGGGATGGCTTTCTTATTGCTTCTTAAAGCAATTTTTTACTACAAAAATTACTAGAAAACTATTTTAAGAAATAGTAAGAAAGTCATCCCAAACGAAGCCTAAATTTCAAATTCCTTCGTATGGTCATAGACTAATAATATAAGAAGAGACTATTTGAATGGGATTGCATTCAAAGACAAAATTGATGAAAAGTAAGATCAAGTGAAGAATGAAACATGCCAAAGCTGCCTTCTACTTTAAGAAATCTGAGAGATTCTTTATGGAGAAATATGTGCATAGAGGACTGAATTAAAATAAGCAAATGATGATGAACAATTATTAGTGATACGTCATGCAAAAATTATCTTGATCGGGCACG
>NW_021410411.1:0-777 GCF_001605985.2 Dendrobium catenatum | reverse complement strand
TGACCTATTTTGACTGGTTTGACCAAGTCAAACTCTGGCTTGGTCAAACCAAGCCTTTAATAGGTTAATATAACCTATTTATGTGAATTTAAGGCATAATTAATAGGTTTAATGGCTCTTAATGCATGGAAATTCAAAACCCACGGCCCCTAACTCTGATTTCCCTCCTGATTTAACCTAGATTAGATCTGGACCGCTGATCTAGAGCTTAGACACTTAAATAGAGAGAAATTAGAGTTGGAAGGGGATCTTTTTGCTCATACTCTCTCTCCAGACCACATTAGGCTCTGAGATTTTGTGTGAGCACTCCCACGACTTCCCACCACCTTTCCCGACCAAACCCAGCTGCCAGAGGCCCGTCGGCGGTGAAATCCCGGCGAGACCGAGAACAAGTTCCTTTCGGGACTTCTACCGGCCGATCCAAGGCGAATCAAGGCTCGACGTCAACTGAGAACTTGTTCTAGAGGAGTCCACGAGTCCAAAGAGCCCAAGATTTCCCGAATCCACCGTGTGGATTGAGGTATATCTCAAACCCTAGCTTAAGACACTTAGGTTAAAATAGCGTTCCAAAAAGTGCTTTTCACACTGTAGAAACGGTCCCCCATTAATTCTCTTCATGTCTAGATGCTGTGTTTAAAATTTTATGTTGATTAGTTGAGTATCGAGCGAGAATGAGAGGAAAAACGCCCTGAGCCTTCGGTGTTCGCCCTAGACCTCGGCTTACGCTTCCCTGACCGTTGATCGGGTGATCAACGGTTCGGATCCGGCCGTTCGGCC
>NW_021410410.1:0-325 GCF_001605985.2 Dendrobium catenatum | reverse complement strand
CATGATGCATATAAGAAAATAAAGAAAATGCATGCTACTCTAAGTTTAAAATTTGAAGAACTTCAAAAGGAACATGAAATCCTTAGGAAAGATTATGCCTTAATAGATGACAACCACATAAAACTAATCGATGAATTTGATGCCTTGAATAAAAATTATAAGATTTTAGAATCATCCTATTCTAAACTTGAAAAAGAATTTAAAAATTTTAAGGATGAATCAGAGAGAAAAATTTATAAGATCAATTATATGAATACTATCTTGGAAGATATGAACTCATTCTATAAATTGAAAATAAAAGCTCTCGAGGATAATAGGATACCCC
>NW_021410409.1:0-367 GCF_001605985.2 Dendrobium catenatum | reverse complement strand
ATGTCATCACCTCTTTAGAATTCAAATTGGATAAAATATCCCAATCTCAAATCATTTCAAATAAATACAACCTTATTCAATCAAATTTACATTAATTTAAAATAAAAAATTCTAGACTCAATCCTGCAAGGTTATCCTAATAATCAACAGTAGTATCTACAGTCCCAAGCTGTTAATATTCAATCTCAAGCAGTTAATATTCAATCTCAAGGAGTTAAAATTCAAAATTTAAATGCTCAATCAATTACAACATAAAATGCAATAAATAAATAAACAATCACATCAATCCTAGGCTAGCAAACAGCATGCAGTAAAAACTCGAAAGCCCGACACACAGCAGAAAAGTAAACACCGGCCTATCCTAAAG
>NW_021410408.1:0-607 GCF_001605985.2 Dendrobium catenatum | reverse complement strand
ATTTAGGAGAAATTTGATCACAGAACCCTGATAGTAAATTCTACTATTTTATCAAATAAGCTAACTAACACCTACTAACTCACATATTCAACAAAATGCAATACAATATACTTATATGTCAAAACTCTCAAATTGCTCGAGTGCTATAAGTAAAGCAAAGCCATTTTTTCACCCAAATATATGATTCACTTAAACTACTAGGGACTGTTTGGTAGTTGGATTTAGGCCGGATTTGAGGCAGATTTGAGCGAAATCCAACCAAACAGCCTAAAATGCAAAATCAAATCTCACGGCAAATGAAAGCCTCCGTAGACGAAAAATTCCTCCTTTTCGTGCTAAATTCCGGATTTTCAAAATCCTGTTTTTTGTTGAATTTATGAAATCCATTGGCTCGAAAGGAAGAGTCTGCTCGGGATTTAATAGGATTTATCATAAATGTTACCAAACAATTTTCAGGATTTAGGCCCCTCAAGATTTATGAAACCCGGATTTAGCAGATTTACGAAATCCAACTTAAATCAAATCCTGGGTACTTCCAAACATCCCCTTAGTGTAGAAAAACTTGGGGTCAAAATTAATCACTTTAAAAAAATAATCAATTGAAATG
>NW_021410407.1:0-673 GCF_001605985.2 Dendrobium catenatum | reverse complement strand
CTGGCAAGTTCTTCATCACTCTTCCCTACCCACTTATTGTTAGACCTCGTTAAGCTATATTGTACCAGAGATTACTTTAACATGATTTAGTTATAATCTATATATATTGTCACTGTACTCAGCCTAGGCATTCAAGAATAATATTTTCTTTATTTCACTCCTGCCTCTAGCTTTCTCTGTTCTCCTCTTCTTCTTCACCGAACTCTATCACTTATCATATGGAATCAAGTTCTGATAATGATTACTATTCAGAAGTATTCTTGTAAAAATTGCCCCAGCTTTGCATAAGCTAAGGGTGTTGATATGGTAGATCAAGAATCCTCTTCTAATCTCCCTCCCGCCTCCTCCACTCTTGCCGGCAACAATGCCGCCGATACTCTCATTCCAGCTCCTCTTAAATTTCTAATCTCTAATATCAAAAATCTCATTCCCCACCACCTCACTGTCGACAACTATGCGATTTGGCGGATTCAAGTCCTCCAACAAGTTGCTGCGAACAACTACGCCGGTCATCTCACCGGCGCCACTCCAAAGCCCCTCGACAGCACCTCACCAGATTATCAGATCTGGACCTTGGTGGACAACAATATCATTTCGGCCCTCTTCGCTACGATCTCGCCGTCGATTCTTCCCTATGTCATCACTGCCACCTCTGCGCAAGAAATCTGGACAA
>NW_021410406.1:0-242 GCF_001605985.2 Dendrobium catenatum | reverse complement strand
AAAAACTCGGTATTTGCACTTTTTGACCTATTTTTGCCCAAAACCGAACCTTCCTCTGCATCCAGTGAAAGGACCTAATAATTGTATAGTGAAGTATCAACAAATAGACTTGATGATAGAGTTGCCTATAGTGATCAGAGGGAGGTTGTTGCATTTAGGGGTGTCAATATTTGACATGAACCGAAAATCCGATCCGAAAATTTCGGGTTAGGGTCAACCCGAACCCGAAACTGGTCGGGTTC
>NW_021410405.1:0-1378 GCF_001605985.2 Dendrobium catenatum | reverse complement strand
GTAATCTCAAATTTCTTCTGAAAACAAAAATATATATATTTATTATTATATCCAAAGAATTTTGCTATTTTATGTATGGAACTAAAATAAAAAAAAATAATTTGACATATTATGAAGATAAATACATGAACAACTTCTAACATATATTTTCTAAAGACTTTGGCATTTTATCCCAATTTCTGATATTAATAGGTGCATATTTCCCATTCCAATCAATAGTTCCTAAAAAATCAACAAATAATGATTTATTTTGATCAATAGGTTGACCATATTTGTTAAAATTAACAAAAAGTTATTCTCTACCATGTTGGGTAGCATGATATCCCAAAATACTATACATATAGGTTGGACCACTTTTTCATTTTTGCTCCTCATTGCTTCTACCTACTATGAAAAAATATCTTGAAATTAAAGTATTGTAAGTAAGATAAATGTAAATGTAAAATAAGCAAATAAATTTTTGATAATATCTTAAATAAGAGGCAAACCTACAATATAATTTTCAATGTTATTTGTTGGAACATCTATTTCAACTTCAGTTTGTTCTCTACATCCTTTATTTATAATAAGTATTATGGTGTGTTGTGCCATTTCTTAAAAATCATTATAAAACATAAACGTGAGTAGAGTTTAATAGCAGAGAAACAATGCAATTTTTCACCCATGTTGCTCACATAATCTATAGAGAAAAATAAAGTATACAATATATTAAAAAAAAATGTAAGGTTCAGTACATAAAAACTAAATGCAACCTTTAGCTAAACTCACATAAGAAACACAGAAAAACAAAAAATGTTACATAGTATTTAGATTGATATAAGGATCTAAGGATTTAAGTATAAAAAAATGGTTTAACATTTCAAAATAAATATTACACAAATCAATTACTCTAGTAGAATGCCATCAACTTCATCACTAGTCCACTGAACTTCATCATCAATAAAATACTGTTGAGTAGAAGTCTCACTTTGCAAGTAGTCGTCAACATCCGTGTCTATGTGAATGTTATTAATATCATTTATTGGTGATGTTTTAATAACAATATACCATATAGGATCAGTAGGATCTTCCACATAAAAAACTTGTTGAACTTTAGAAGCAAGCACAAAAGGTT
The DNA here is from genome assembly GCF_001605985.2 of Dendrobium catenatum. Classification (NCBI taxonomy): domain Eukaryota; kingdom Viridiplantae; phylum Streptophyta; class Magnoliopsida; order Asparagales; family Orchidaceae; genus Dendrobium; species Dendrobium catenatum. The sequence goes on along the minus strand of NW_021410405.1, from coordinate 264 downwards.
GTCTATGTCGTTTAATTTTTATGAAATTTGTCAAGATGATGCCATCTTCATCCTCCTTTAGTCTCTTTTATTTATAAGCCCAATCACATTCAAATAAAATCACACTTTGCTCTATTGTGTAGTCCAATTCAATTATATTTTTTAAGATCCCATAGTATATCATGTTACTTGAAATAGGATTCTTCACTTTGATACTAGCAAAGCTTGAAGTTAGAGCTTTAACCATCACTCCATAATTTTGAGTTTTTTTTTTTTTCATCAAAT
>NW_021410404.1:0-229 GCF_001605985.2 Dendrobium catenatum | reverse complement strand
TTTGATAAAATTAATGAAATGGTAAGGATGATTCATAAAGGAAATCACTGATAGTTGGGAAAAAGGGGCACGTTGAGGAGAACATGCTATTCTCTCTTGAAAGGGGATTTTAGTATTCGTAGGTTTAATTTTTTATGCATTTGAGGCATGAACATACTTCTTTCTTTATTACATATTTGACAGTCTTCTTCTAAAGTTTCAACCAGGGAGAAAAGATGGACATTGAATG
>NW_021410403.1:0-243 GCF_001605985.2 Dendrobium catenatum | reverse complement strand
TGGGGGAAGGCCTGGAAGAGCTAGAGGAAGGTATGGATAAGATTTTGGAGGGTTTTTGAGTGCTGGAGAAGCTCTGGAGGAAAAAATGTTTGAGTGAGAGAGTGTGTATGTTAGAATGAGGCTCATTAGGGCATTTTTTCCTTATTCAAAGTCTCTAAGTTGGATAGATGGATAGGATCAAGTGTGGAAGCTCCTAGATGATTGAGAAATGTCCCTGGAGCAGTTGGAAAGCTTCCCCAAAGG
>NW_021410402.1:0-227 GCF_001605985.2 Dendrobium catenatum | reverse complement strand
AATTTAATAATTCCAATAAATACCCAAACTTCCAAAATTCATAACTAATTGTAGAAAATTCTAAATCAATCAAACTCAGATGCTAATGACTCTAATTAAAATCTAGTATTTTCCAAAAATTTCAAACCCCCAAAATCTGGTCAAAGTCAAAAAGTCAACATTTTGGTCAACTCTTAGTCAAAATCGGGTTAAAACTTCTAAAAATCATAACTTTTGGTAGAAAACTC
>NW_021410401.1:0-394 GCF_001605985.2 Dendrobium catenatum | reverse complement strand
CATAAATCCTGCTACCAAATAGCCCCTAATATGAGGTAAACATAGGGTTTACACGCACATCACAGTACCAAACTAGAAGCTCTCAATGTCTTCTTCCTTCATGAGTTATGATTCCTCTTCCTCGTCTATAATCTTTGTTAGACTCTTCCTCATATGCATTCATTCTACAGCTTTAGTGAGGGTAGGGTTTCCCTTCATTCAATATCTTCGCTATTTCCTACAGGTTTAGCTTTACGCACTACATACCCATTTAACATCCAACAGACGAAATCACACTTTTGGAAAATTATGGACACACATGGTTCTCATTTAACAATATTGATAAATAGCTCACTTGCAAAATTTGTTAGTACTTACATTTAAGCCTCCCTCAAAACATAACGTTTTACATTTC
>NW_021410400.1:0-282 GCF_001605985.2 Dendrobium catenatum | reverse complement strand
TCCAAAGTAAAATCAGGTTTGGTTTCAGTCCTAAGATTCGTAGGTTCCGTTTCACTTGAATCATGTGACAAATCCGATTGACTTATATTCAACTTGAGATTAGCTAAGTCGCCATCAGAACTATCCAAAATTAAATCAGAGTTATCCAAATTCATCTCAGTAAGTAAATTAGAATCTTCCAATTTTAATTTCATTGTGTTTAAGGTCAGATCAATCTCTTTCGGGATCAAATCAATATTTTCCAAGCAGACCTTATCCAAAGGGATATCTTTAATGATATTA
>NW_021410399.1:0-372 GCF_001605985.2 Dendrobium catenatum | reverse complement strand
CCTTCAAGTCTTCCTCTAGCCAACCGTACAACAAACCACTGGACCCTCAGGTAGTCGGACTGCTCCTAGCCAAGCCCAACCTCGATCCGATTATAAAGGGAAAACGCCTGGCCGAGAGACACCCAAAACCACTGCCGACACGAAGTGTTTTAGATGCCATGGGTACGGACACATTGCGTCTCAGTGCTCCAGCCCGTTTAAGGTCACAATAATTGAGGAAGTGACGGAGGAAGAAGATGAACATGAAACTAACTTAGTCCACCATATGGACGACGATGAAGAATTTTTCGACGAGGAAGATACTGCTGTTGTTCACTGCCTCCAAAAGATGAACCGACTGGATCTGCAAGTTGTTAGGTGTGCCTTTTCCCA
>NW_021410398.1:0-249 GCF_001605985.2 Dendrobium catenatum | reverse complement strand
AAGGAAGGAGCCTCTCAGATTTGGGAAAGGCTGGATAAGTGCTTGGTGAACTCGGTTGCTCTTCAAAAGCTTCCTTTTGCTCTTACTAGACATCTAGCAAGAGTGGCATCGAAACATAGTCCAATTGTCTTCAAATTGGATGAAAGGGTGCGTCTCAAGGTGAAGAACATCAAATTTGAGGATACATGGAGATCTTATCCAGCGGCTAGGAGTATTGTGTACCATTCATGGAGGAAGAATGATTTTGGT
>NW_021410397.1:0-449 GCF_001605985.2 Dendrobium catenatum | reverse complement strand
TCCTTAAAAATTTTAAAATCTTTCTCAAGTTTTTCAGAGGATGATTTATAATATTCAAGGTTCTTATTCAAGTCATCAAACTCATCAAGTAATTTCATATGATTGTTATCAATTAAAGCATGATCATTCCTAAGGATTTCATGTTTTTTTTTAAGATCTTTTAATTCCAAACAAAGGCTAGCATGCAATTTCTTTGTCTTCCTATATGCTTCATGCATGTGTTCAGAAACTTAAAAAAGTTCATCATATGTTAAGTCACATACCTCTTCTTGATCTGAATGATAAATTATGTCGGCCATTAAGCACAAATTAGTGACTTTCTCTTCTTTTTCTATCTCCGATGAATCTTAAGTTGAGTCAGCCCAAAAAGCTCTTTGGAACTTCTTTTTGCCTTTTTTCATAAATGGTTTCATAAAAGAAGGTGATGGTAATGAGATTTATTCTTCTAT
>NW_021410396.1:0-297 GCF_001605985.2 Dendrobium catenatum | reverse complement strand
GTCGGCAGGTGGCGAAGGTAGGTGGCGATGGTGGTGGGTGGCGGTTGGCAAGTGGCAGCAGTGTTGGCCGATAAATGGCGGCGGCGGCCCGTAGTGGGTAAATAGTACTTAGTAAACAGAGTAACTATTGAAAATTTTTGCCACAATGTAGAACATAATTTGTAGATGGCATAAACAGAAATGTCCATGCTCATAAGGCCTCTCTTGCAACATTCAAAGGTCCTAGATGAGTTTTTTTATTTCTTTTGACTTAATTTTTATATTTTAGGGCTTTTTGAATTAAAAATAAAATAATTA
>NW_021410395.1:0-297 GCF_001605985.2 Dendrobium catenatum | reverse complement strand
AGCATAATATGATTCATTGTCCACTACCTGGATATATGTAAGGAGTTATTTAGGCAAAGGAACTATGAGTGAAACTAACTAATACGAACAGAAAGTGCCTGATAGTTCTATTGGTATGATTTTCTATTTTAACTATTTTTATAAATTTTATATTTTTTTATCGAAAAGCATTGCTGAACACAATACATTATTCATTGACATAGATAAACATATATTAAATAATGAATACATGATCAGATTGTTATGATTAATATATCTGATGATTTATTCTATAATAAAATATCTAGAATAATATTT
>NW_021410394.1:0-271 GCF_001605985.2 Dendrobium catenatum | reverse complement strand
TAGTCGTATCAATGCTATAGTAGCAGCCATGTCAATTCGTATTTAAAATTTTATATATTCTAAATTGATCTTTTAGCGGATCAAAATTTTAAAATCATTTTATATACGATCATTCATACATTCATTGTGATAGCTTAGTCAGCAGTGCTTTAAATTTGTATTACCTTTTATTGCTTGCTAATGATTATCTATTTTTATCTTTTGTTCTGTGCAAGTCTCTGCATTTTGAAAGTATGGGGTGATGTATCAGATTCTGATTACTAACCCTTGC
>NW_021410393.1:0-330 GCF_001605985.2 Dendrobium catenatum | reverse complement strand
TATAGGTAGATATTATTACATTTACACCCTTGTGCTTGATTCCTTTTAGGAGGGAAAATGTGTATTGAACTAAGAATATTTAAGAATTAAAATGAAGGACTCTGTGTTATCCATCTACCCCAATATTAGAGGATTGGTAGCATTAAAAATATGAGTCTTGAACTTGCTAATCAATAGCTTCTGACACTTAGAAGTTGTTAAATGCTATTTTCTTTAAAACCTAATGTTAGATAACTTCCATAATCAAAATATCTTTAAAAGAAATTTAAAATCTCTAAATCATTAAAACTTAAATTCAAACCACCCTTTAAAGACCTTGAAAAAAAAATC
>NW_021410392.1:0-1338 GCF_001605985.2 Dendrobium catenatum | reverse complement strand
AATGGAGAACTTATATTCAAACTAAACACCTCGATAAGGCGAGCTCATTAAACACTTGAATCATATTTAAAGCTTTAGGGCATTAATTGAAGAATCAAATGATTTCTAGATTTGATATCTTCTAGTTTAAGAGGGGTTCAATGAGACAAATCTAACAAGCTCAAGATCATTTAAATCTATGGTCATTAAGATATTCAATTTTTTTATTAACGACCTATTATTAAAGGAATAAATATATGTCGTTTAATGAAGCAATTTAGATTATCACTAAATATACCAAAGTACGCATCTCAAAGAGGCTATTAATATGACTCCATTTTCTACATAGAAGAGATTATAGAGTTGACAAAATTTAAAAATTTTAGAGCTCTAATTTATATTTGATGTCGCCGACCACTATCAACAACTCTCACATTCATCACCTAATTTCATTGTGCGACTGTGGACTCTCAACCTGTTAGAACTTAGAATCAAACAATTATTCTCAGTTGTGTATAAGCTCATTTTCTTTAAAAGAGTTAATTATTATATCTTCAATTATTTGGTGAATTATATTAACTAAGTTAGACCCTAAGATTTTTTCCTTTTTTTTGTGTAAAAATTTCTTATATCTTTTGCAATTTTTATGTACATATGGAATCTTTATATGATCTAAGATATTAAATATTCAACCTATACAAATTTTATTAATACATAATAATTTAGCATTGTATACAAGAAGCATATCTTAATTAACATCATAGCAAAACAATAACTAACATAATTAATATTATTGGTAATAGATTTCCTCATTTTAACACTCATCAAATCGGAAATAAGTTCACTAATCATAGATATTGTAATCAATTTAGATTAGGCTCCCAAAACCCATCCTTGGATGAGCTCATACAAAGGATAGAGGAGCAACAAGATCAAATCCTTCAATTGTTGAAGGAGGCTGGCAAACAAAGTACACCACCAAGACATGATAAAACTTACCTGCCACAAAAAAAAATTCTAGAATGGTGATGAAGATTTAGAAGCTTAGAGAAATATAGTGAAGAAAATGAGCTTAAAATAGTTGTTCAATAACTGCTTGCTTGCCAAGTGAATAAAAAATGGACTTCTTTGTGAGATGAATAGTAAAGGTTAACTCTAATTGTGTAGGTAATAAGTAGTCATTGAAGTAGTGGTGAATGCTTTAACTCCAATGAGTCTTTGTATACTCACCATAGAATTAAAGGATTCTACACGAAAATTTATAGTGGAAGTTGTTCTTTAATTTCATTCTACTACTCCTAGGTTCATTCTCATAATATCTTTTAAAAATAAGCAAGTTGCCTGATAGTAGTGAATTCC
>NW_021410391.1:0-642 GCF_001605985.2 Dendrobium catenatum | reverse complement strand
AGCCTTGGGCTCACTTGGGTTAGCCTTTTGGCTTGATTGAAGTGCCCAAAGAGAGGTCCCCTTTTGACCATTTTCCAACCTTAATCAAATTGAATCCAAATCATGGTATCATTGAGCCCCCCTTTACCCAATACACCTCCCTTGATCAGCCCAGCCATTAAGCCCCCTTGGGCCAAGAGTTAGGCTAACCCAAAGTGGCCAAGACCACTTGGAATTGAGCCAATTCCTATCCTAAGTTAAATTAAACTTGACTAACACCCCCATAAGGTGGCCCTATGTCCAATACACTTTCTCCAACCAGCCTATGCCTTGGGTTGACTTGGGTCAAGTTTTAGGCTAGCTCAAAGTAGCCAAAACCACATGGACCTGAGCCATATTTGAACCCAAATTAAATTGAACCCAATTTCCACTTGTATTGGGTGAACTAGACCCAAACCCATCTCCCACATCAAGCCAAGGGTCTGGCCTAGCCTGGGTTGAGCCCAATTCTACCCAAACTTAGCATATTTGGATCAACCCGATCCATCTTTGAACCATATTTAAATTGAACCCAATTGCCACTTGCATTGGGTGAACCAGACCCAGACCCATCTCCCACATCAAGTCCATGGTCTGGCTTAGCCTGGGTTGAGCCCAATTCAA
>NW_021410390.1:0-987 GCF_001605985.2 Dendrobium catenatum | reverse complement strand
CAAAAATTCAAGATGAATAATTACAAACCAATTAATATCTCATTAATTGTGGAATCAATCTAGTTATTAAAATATGATGATCTCTTTCAATAGAGAGCTCCACCAAGATAGATGTCTATTATCATCACTAACGTCAATGTCCACCGTTTCTATTAAGGTTGACGCCTATTGTCATCATTAATAAGCTCAAAGCTCGTCATTTAAGACTGTTGCACACCGTAACTAATAAGGCAAACACCATGAACACCCATGCATGCCATCAACGATAATGCCGACACTTGACCATCACCACATCATCCACCGTCACCACCAACGTCAACTCTCATAGTTGCCAAAAAGGTTTAAGATTAATGCATGTCATTACCACTAAGTTTGATGTATACCATCATCACCTAAGTCAACATTGTCATCGCCATTGAGATAAACACATATTGTTGATGCCCATCATTAATACTATCGTTGACACCACTATTGATACTAAAATAGGGGTTCATTGTCATGAACAATGTCTGATGGTCGTCATCACATCAATATTGTTCGTGATAAGGCAGATGCTTATCATTGACATAAACACCCATGCATGCCATAAGTCCAATGTCCATGCATACCATCATCACTTTCAGACACTCATAGTCTCTATTAAGACTGATGCCTGCCTCTTCAATAAAAATAATGATATTAATAAACTCAGCAAGTCAATAAACTCACTTTCTGTCTCCAAAAAATTTTCAAAAATTAATAATAAAATTCAATTAATATTTCTATTGAAAATTTATTTTCAAACAGAATTTCCCATAGATTTTTTGGCATTGTCCATTGGATTTCCATAACAAATCTATTAGAAAATAATAACAGAAAATATCCATAGCATAATTTCTTTGTAATTTTTTCAAATTTTTGTAATTTGAAGTGTTAATTCTCTATTCATATTTAGCGCAAATACTTTTAACACATAAATATTAACCACCTTTTCAGAAAATATATAAA
>NW_021410389.1:0-219 GCF_001605985.2 Dendrobium catenatum | reverse complement strand
TTTCTCATTAATTCTTGTCATTATCAATCACCTTTTAAGTACCCAAATTAAGTCCAATTTAAAATTCAAATTGGGATTGATTTTATCTATTCCTAATTGAAAATTACTGATTAGGCAAGCAATCAAACCTTTCATCTATTTCCTCCCTCCTAATGTCGTCGGCCTGCTCCCACTTCCACTCTCCCTATCCGCCCACCTCCCTCCCCTAGCTCTCAGAAC
>NW_021410388.1:0-277 GCF_001605985.2 Dendrobium catenatum | reverse complement strand
TCTTCTTTTTCTGTCTCAGATGAGTCTGAAGCTGAGTGTGCCCAGAAAGCTCTTTAAAACTTCTTCTTGCCCTTCTTTACCATAGGTTTTTCCTCCATCTTCTCCTTACCAGGAGTGGCTTTGAGTTTTGGGCAATCGGTTTTGATATGACCTGGTTTCCTGCATTCATAACAACTCACTTCATTGGAAACCTTGCCATTTCTATTAAACTTACCTCTATTCCATAGCTGGCGTTTCTTTTGCTTTCTCTTTAAAAAGTTTCTGAATTGTCTAGTCA
>NW_021410387.1:0-297 GCF_001605985.2 Dendrobium catenatum | reverse complement strand
ATGTGAAGCATTGTAATCTGATCGTCCTAAATTTTTAGGACGAGTTAGCCTCTTGTACTTCAAACAAACACTAGAAAAATTATTTCAACTGAGCGTGACCCCGTGGTTTTTTCCCTTTCCAGGGTTTTCCACGTAAAAATCCTAGTGTTATTATTTCTTCTTTGTTTGTGTGCTAGATATATATACAACGTTGAGACGGAAATTTTCTAACTATATCGCCGCGTATATTCTAGCCCGCAACAATTTTAAATTTATCTCTAAGAGATTATTTTTAAGAAAGTATTTTTAAAATGATAG
>NW_021410386.1:0-211 GCF_001605985.2 Dendrobium catenatum | reverse complement strand
TTCTCAAATCAAAATCAATGTGCTAACAAATGAACATGTTGGCTTAAATTAAATTTAGTCTCGATTGAATCAAGCTAACTTGAAGACTAATATATATATACACACGCGAGCGGACAAAGCATTTCCATTTCTTCTTAAAAAATAAAAATAAATTGAAATTTATCCTAATTTTTTGTTTTGATAGAGATCAAGTCAAAATTAGTGGAAATTA
>NW_021410385.1:0-316 GCF_001605985.2 Dendrobium catenatum | reverse complement strand
TCGGGCCGGCTAGCAGTCAAGTAAATTAAAGATCCAATTATTCCTCTAAATTTCTTTTGATCAACAGATTTTTCCCTTGGGGTCCTTATCCAATTGAACCGAGGAACTCATTGGTGTACTTACATGTTTAGCATTGACAATTTCATACTTTTTGAGGATGTCCTTAACATACTTTGATTGACTTAGAAATGTTCCTTCCTCAATTTGGTTAATGCTAAAACCTAAAAAGTAACTTAAATCTCCCATTAGACTCATCTCAAATTCACTACTCATTATTTAAAAAAAATCATCACAAAGATTTTTATTTGAAGATCCA
>NW_021410384.1:0-319 GCF_001605985.2 Dendrobium catenatum | reverse complement strand
AAAAACAATTCATCCAGCCTAGTCTTAGTCCTTGCGCGGTTCCGGCGTTGATTGTTCCGAAGAAGGACGGACAGTGGCGGCTATGTATTGACAGTAGGGCGATTAATCGAATCACAGTCAAATATAGATTCCCAATTCCGCGGGTCAATGATTTGCTAGACAAGCTATCGGGGGCCTCCATCTTCTCCAAATTGGACTTAAGGAGTGGGTATCATCAAATTCGTATTCGACCGGGCGATGAGTGGAAGACGGCATTCAAGACGGTCGATGGGCTCTTTGAGCGGAAGGTCATGCCGTTTGGACTGTGCAATGCGCCTTC
>NW_021410383.1:0-201 GCF_001605985.2 Dendrobium catenatum | reverse complement strand
TGCCCTTTGGCCTCACCAATGCACCTGCTACTTTCCAGGCCCTGATGAATAAGGTCTTCAAACCTTATCTCAGACGGTTTGTGTTAGTATTTTTTGACGACATCCTGATATACAGCAAGTCAGAGGTCGAACATTGGGAACACTTGAAGAAAGTGTTAGAGGTATTGCAGGAGCACCAGTTGAGGGCAAATTTAAAGAAAT
>NW_021410382.1:0-286 GCF_001605985.2 Dendrobium catenatum | reverse complement strand
TATTCTTTTATATTCAGAGTTTAATATATATGTTATGATTAATATATCTAGAGTAGTTTTCCTGATTTTTTAGAAAGTATATATATATATATTGATATTTTGATTGATAATTTTATTTTCCTCCTATATTTATATGGATAAAAGATATTATTTAGGGCTGGTTGTGTAAATTAAAAGGTAAAAGAATAATTCTTCCTAATTAGATTCTAGGGCATGATAATTAGTATCAAAGTAATATTATTGGAAGAATTGATTATTACCATAACTATAAGAATTTATTTTGAGT
>NW_021410381.1:0-262 GCF_001605985.2 Dendrobium catenatum | reverse complement strand
CAGACTCATCTGAGACTGAAAAAGAAGAAAAAGTCACTAATCTTTGCTTAATGGCAGACAATGTAAATCACTCAGATCAAGAAGAGGTATGTGACTTAACCTATGATGAATTATTTGAAGTTTCTAAGCACCTGCATGATGCATATAGGAAAATGAAAAAGATGCATGCTAGTGTAAACTTAGAACTGGAAGAACTCAAGAAGGAACATGAAATCCTTAGGAAAAATCATGCTTTAATAGATGACAACCACATGAAACTACT
>NW_021410380.1:0-493 GCF_001605985.2 Dendrobium catenatum | reverse complement strand
ACCATTAAAAACATCACTGAGGTTCATTAGAACAATAATCATTAAGGAAATTTTCTTGAAATCCAAAAATATGTAAACCCTGATTTTTTCAAACTCACAAAAATTTGATGAAAACTTCATTTTTTACGTTTAAAATACTTCCCCTAACATTCCCTATTAATTTCCCAAAGAAAAGCTATGCTTTTGCAAAACCCTAGAATTTTCTCTTTAGGAAATTTTTGAGAGAAATTGAGGAAAGCCAAATCTAAAGTATAAGATCTTTCTTTGACTTCCTCTACACTTTCGCCAAATTTCAGCCGCTAGAAATCGCCGCCGAAGCCTTGCCCGAAGCCTCCCGTCCGCCTTGTGTCCGCTGCTTGCGTTCAGCCGAACAGAGCGAACTGAGCGAATGAGGGTACCTAATCCATTTGGTCCCCTTAAGAATGGGTGGTTAGGGGAAAGATGAAAATTGTCCTAATTTCCCTTTAGTATGTTAAAAGTCCATGAAGAAGAG
>NW_021410379.1:0-249 GCF_001605985.2 Dendrobium catenatum | reverse complement strand
TAATTGATAAATATATATAGAACAATTTATCAATTTTCTCTAAAAAAAAAATTTCTCTAATGCAAAATACCAATTTCGAGAATGGTTATATTTACAACCATGCATCAAATCCAAAAAATTTATTAATTAAATAAATAACATGAATTTGACACTAATGAATATAACTGTCATTAATAACCAATTGCATCTTGACAATAAATTATAGAAATTCATAACAGTTATGATTAATAACAACAAAATTGTATTTCT
>NW_021410378.1:0-240 GCF_001605985.2 Dendrobium catenatum | reverse complement strand
GAAATTATAATATTAAAATTTATGATAATTTTATTTTAATATTTTATAATATGGTTATGATATTGATTTATAATAGTCATTATGGAACTTCAATTTAAAAATCATTCGCAAAAGTAGATTATTTAAGGAGGAAATATTTTGATATCTAGATTGTAGTATTGTGAATAATGTTAGTAAAAAATGGCAACATAATTTCGACGGAAAATATCGCTAAAATTTTTTAATAGAATTTGCGGCGGG
>NW_021410377.1:0-254 GCF_001605985.2 Dendrobium catenatum | reverse complement strand
TCACTCATCATTTAAAGGTTGTTCGGCCCTTCTTTTTTAGGATTCCGTGGTTGATCAACTTGCTTCTCCTTATTCTCTAACTTTAGTTGTTAAATTTGATTTGAGAAGGCCTAATCTTGATATCATTCATAAGTTTTTTGTTAATCTCAAGCTCTCTGGTTTGTTCCATGTGGGTTTACTCGATCAAAGGAATGTTGCCCTTCAACTGGCCAATGACCTTAACTATAGTCAGATTTTTGCTAAAAGGACTTATT
>NW_021410376.1:0-983 GCF_001605985.2 Dendrobium catenatum | reverse complement strand
TTTTATGTGATTTGTCAAAAGATGATGGCTTTAGATTTCAAGATGCATGGCATACTATTAGAGCTAAGAAGGATGTTGATAATATATACTCTATGATCTGGCACAAAAGTGTCCCTTCCATTGTAGCTATTTTTGTCTGGAGAATTTTGCATTAGTTCATACCTACCGATGACAACTTAAATAAAAGAAGTTTTATTTTTCCTTCTAAGTGTCAATGTTGCTATGATGTGGAGAATATACATCATGTTTTCATCTCTGGTCCATAAGCTACTAAAACCTGGGTTATTTTGATGACTTGTTTCAATTAAATTGCTTTAATGCTAAATTACCTATTTATGCTATGATTAATTTGTTGTTTATTAAGAGTAAAGGTCATATTAGAAATGTGATCCCTTCTCCTATTTTATGGTATTTATGGTTGGCTAGGAATAATTCTCTTTTAAATGGTGTTACTATGAACCATCATAGGATTATTCAAAACATGAAAAATAAGGTTTTGGCACTTTATTCTGTCAAACTACTTTCTTTTAAGAATTTTAAAAACTATTATTATATGGCTTCTGCTTTTGGTATTATTTGGGAGGTTGGTTTCAATTCCAATCAGCCTAGAGTTTTTTATTGGAGCAACCCCCCAATAGTTTCTATAAGTTTAATGTTGATGATGATATTAGTGGTTCTTCTTTGGGGTGTGGTGGGGTGGTCAGAGATAGTAATGGTATTTTATATTTGGCTTTTTGCTGGTCCGGTTCATAATGTTGAGTCTAGTAAATAGGTTGTTAGACCTAAGTTAATGTCCCAAGGATACCAAGAGGAGGGGGTGAAATGGTAGTTTAAAAATTTAAACCCTCTTTGAAATGAGTTGAACCGAAATGAAAATTTTTTTTAAGTTTTTGTATAAAACATTTTTCAACCATAGAGTTTTTTTTTTAAACAAAAATAAAATGCAAAAAAATAAAAATAGTAAAGTAAATGACACCAGATTT
>NW_021410375.1:0-269 GCF_001605985.2 Dendrobium catenatum | reverse complement strand
CCAAGTTCGATCGTCCTTTGAGTTCAACCAAGTTCTAACTCTTTGTTCTTGCATGTCATTTGAGTGCAATCAAATCCAAGTGTAACATTGCGTTCACCCGAAATTTTGGCAGCCTTCTGGCGTCTCCCCTGTTTAGGGGAAAATTACGGAAAACAGGGTCTTTCCCACCACGCTAAGAAAAGCGTGTATGGTAGGTGCCCTCTTTCGAGGACACCGCGGCCTTGTATTTTTTGGATCCCCCACCACGCTAAGAAAAGCGTGTATGGGTA
>NW_021410374.1:0-2169 GCF_001605985.2 Dendrobium catenatum | reverse complement strand
GTTGGGTCGTCGGGCCGCGCGGTAAAGAGCAAGAGCATGTGGCGATATATTATAGGCTACATGATGTATCTCTACGTCACGTAACCTGAGGCAATAAAAATTCGTGACAAAGACGGCAACGGATGGTAGTCATTAACCAACATAGGCTGGTGGTTGGCATGCAATAGCGTTGCAGCAGCAATATGCATATGATGATTGTCGTCAACCAATAAAAGAAAAAAAAAGTGCCTAGACTTAAGTAGGTGTGTTGAATTCATCATGTATAAAATAAACCAATTACTCGAATAAGTGACTTCAGTGTTAGTTATTTCCTTCATGATTATGAAGCGATAGGTCATAATCAATGTCTACAAGTTTTATAAGTATATATAATTCATACAAAATTATTGTAAAAACAATTAATTTTAAAATCAACTCAATTTAACCTAAGTTTTGACAAAATCATATTTTGATAATAAAAAAAAATAAAATAAAAAATGTGATTTATTTAAATAAAATTAATAATGTTTTTGTAATTGCATGCGCACTAGCCTGAAAGGACGTGGCCCCCAGGCCCCCCACTACCCCACTAGCCGGGATGCTTGAGGTCAAAGCTTCTAATTCACTCCACAATTGGGTCCTTTCTTGTAATTTACTAATTGTTTTATATGAGAAGTTAGATTAATAATTTAATACTTTAATTACTTTTTTGAAAAAAAAATACAGTAATTAAAAAAAACCCAAATTATTTATGTTCTCATATTTAGATAATTAAATCAGTTTATAGAAAAATTGTAAATTTTGGCATATTAAAAAGGGGGGATTTTCATATTTATATTTTTACATTCTATATATATAACCTCTCAATATTTACATTTATTTTTATAACATTTTATGAGTTAAACATAACATTAAAATTTATGCTTTTAAAATGTATTTTATTTTTGATAAATTAATATTAGTAAAGGATATATTATCAAAAATTTATCTTAATCAAACACGAATCTCAAGAAAAAATAAGGTTGAAAGCTTCCAAAATTAAAGTTGGGACCATTATAACTCCTATTTTAGCAAATTTATAGCCGAACTGAACGTCTTGAAAATACAAACCCAAATAAACTAAATTCGACTCAATCCGAGCCCAAATGGGACCCGAAGCGCATTTGGAAGGTTCAAACTATAAATTGGATCACCAAATGGTTTCCAAACATTACATGCTTATAGTCAAATCTAGTGGCTCGACAAGACAAATCCAACGAGCCCAAGATACTTGAATTCTGACATCATTAAGTCACTCAAATACTCGTTAAATAATTCATAATCAAATGAGTCGATATCGGCCATCCATTCAAAACAATCCCAACACGCCTCTGGCATGTGACAGAGGCGACAATGGAAAATAGTTATATGGCTTGATTTAAACTTATTTTTTAATATTCAATTTTGAATTTTAATTGAAACTACTATGTGTATATTGAGACTATCAAAAGTTTTATGTTTATTTAGAGCTCTATAAAATTTATAAATTGGAATATTTGGTTGCAAGTATTATGAATGAAAAGTAAAAAAATTGAAAGAGTTTTAAATTTTGTCATGCTCATTTTGAAACAGATCATGTACGAAATGTTTTTTATAGGACCTTTGAAAGATTGTCTATATTTGATGAATTTGAAAGTCACTCAAATACGATCATTTTTAAACAGAAGTAAAAGTCACAGCTCATGACATGAAACCGCAACTCCTATTCCTGACCAACCACTTATAATCGCATTCCGTTATATTTACATTCGTTCAACATTAAACATTGAAATATATCATAATAAACATAAAAATATTTTAATATATTTAATTTTCATCTAATCAACTGACTTATATATTTTAAAAATATATACATTCAAATTACTTCGTATTTTATGAAATACATAAATGTTTTATAAAGCATTTAATCAAACGGTCTAAAGAGCTTCAACAAAACGCTAAATGCTACTTACCCCAAACTTTTTAAATCCAAAATCAGAGCTAGCCGTTATTTCTTTTCCTCTGTATTATAGAGTTAACTAAACTAACCATACTTAAAGGATCAGAAAAAGAATATCCTCACATTTAATATAAACAGAATATTTTTTTCTTTAAAATTATTTAACAATAAATATAAAATTAAAAATTTTAATTAATTTGTTAGATATTGCA
>NW_021410373.1:0-201 GCF_001605985.2 Dendrobium catenatum | reverse complement strand
TTCAACCATCCAACTTGAATTCTACTAATAATATCTCCATATATTTTACCATCAATCTAAACAATAGACCCAAGATATCAAAAACATGTACTCTTATTAATAACTAAATCACCCAAAGTCACAATCCCCTCACAATAACTATTATTACTAAAATTGCACTCCACATATTCAGTTTTAAATCTACTCAAACGAAAGCCTTTA
>NW_021410372.1:0-214 GCF_001605985.2 Dendrobium catenatum | reverse complement strand
ATATAATTATGGATTTCTACAATAGCACTATGGATTGAAAAACGCCTTTATAGCCAGTGATTGTACTTGTTTAGTAAGACTATTGTATTGAAGTGCATGTGTACGATATTGACATGTTGATCTCGCGATGGATTTATTGATTTATTGATTTTGGATGGCTTTACGGACGGATTTACAGATTTATTGTTACTGTACGATTTCATTGATATTCGCA
>NW_021410371.1:0-506 GCF_001605985.2 Dendrobium catenatum | reverse complement strand
AACAAATTAGGAACACCCAGACTGACTTAGCCGACTTTAGACGCCAAACGGGTGAGTGACTTGATAACATTGAGCGTCTTGGAAACCTCACAATTTACACCCCATCTAGACCGCATTCACCTTATGGTGATAAAATCCGGACTGAATATGGACCACCTCGGGATCACTATTGTCATAATCTTAGACCTAATCAGGACCCCATAGGACATGAACCCACTTGGAGAGATAACGACGCACAATTGCTTAAAAACATCTGAATAGACGCCTCTTCCTATGATGGCACCCTCGACCCACAAGTCTTCTTAGATTGCCTCAAAGGGATGTATAGTTATTTCAAATGGTATAGCATCTCGAAAGCTAGGAAAGTTAGGTTCGCCGAGATGAAACTTATAGGTCGAGCTAACCAATACTGGACAAACTTGGAAAACATGTGCGAAGCTCGAGGTGAGCACCCCGTCACCAACTAGTGAACTATGAAGCAAAAGCTCAAGATAAAATATCTCCCT
>NW_021410370.1:0-529 GCF_001605985.2 Dendrobium catenatum | reverse complement strand
CTTAAGGTTTTTGACTGGATCATTCTGGCCGATCCTACGATTGTCCAGGACGATATGATCGTATCAATCATCCTTAATTACTCCCTTGATTCCAGATCAATGAAGGCATAATTTGTGAATATCATCCAGGCCGATCAAGGATCGTCCTGGCCGATAATTTAAAAATACAGTATACCTTAATTGTCTATGGCGGCAACTTCTTTCTGTTTTGAGCTTATCGTCCAATCCGATATGTTAATGACGGCTTCTTTAATTAAGAATCCTTATTTAGACTTTCTGTTTTAAGCCTGATCGTCCAAGCCGATGTAAAAAATCGTCCTGGCCGATATGAGAAAAAATAAAAATTCTAAGTCTCTTAAGTGTGTGTGTGTAGGGTTACTTAGCATCAGTCTCTTTGATCATTACAAGAAGACTCAAGAGTTGAAAAACAAAAGTACAGACTGACTCAACCCTAAACCTATGCAATCCTGAACTGGCTTCGTCTGTTCGTCTGATCTTTGATTCCTGAAAAGGGTTAGAAGAAACAAGT
>NW_021410369.1:0-310 GCF_001605985.2 Dendrobium catenatum | reverse complement strand
TAGTTATCATATATATTTTTTATTCTCTAATTGATATTTTTTTTCTGTTAAATGAAAAATTAACTTGCTAAATTTGATATTTTATTATATTGTCTTAAAATAAAAAAAATTCAATTCACCAGCCTTCTTTAAAGTTACTATTTACTTTCAATATCATAAACTAGTAAGGGTGTAGCACTAGAATATACTTTGGCGCACACATATTTTCAAAGAATGCTTACATCAACTCCTCTAGCCTTCGCCTCAAGATATCTAGTAACTCTCTTTTAGTAATTTAAAATGGAGAAAATTTTTTTCTTCACCGGTAATG
>NW_021410368.1:0-214 GCF_001605985.2 Dendrobium catenatum | reverse complement strand
ATTTTTTGGGTCCGTTGGTAGGGCCGTCAAATTCAAAATTCGCACGTGCCATAAATCCAATATTGGTCGGGTCGGGTCCGCGTAAATGAGGCTGCTAAGTGGCTCTTGATTAGGCTATGCCGAACGTAGAGCTGCGTCAAGTAACCTAAGGCAATAAAAATTCGGGTGAGAGAGACTGACATAAAACATATTTTATAAAGTTATCAATTTATTT
>NW_021410367.1:0-338 GCF_001605985.2 Dendrobium catenatum | reverse complement strand
TATTAGCGACGGTCTTGTAACCGCCGGTTAGACCGCAGGTCTTCAATCTTACCGGCGGTGTACCGGCAGCATATACCGTCTTCAATCTTATCGGTGGTTAAGCGAACACACGACGGCCTCTTTATTCGCTGGCATACCGTCAATAAAGTGACCGCCGGTTAGCCGTCGGTAATATAACCGACGGCTCAACGACCGGAAAACCGCCAGTTACAAATCCGGTAGTCACCGGCGGTATACGCCGCCGGAAAATCGCCGCCTAACAGAACCGCTGGTACGTAGCCGCTGGTAAAAGTTTCCTACGCCAATTATACCGGCGGCGTAAAAACTGCTGAGAAACC
>NW_021410366.1:0-269 GCF_001605985.2 Dendrobium catenatum | reverse complement strand
AATATAGAAGATGAAAAAATAAACATGGAATTGAAAATTTCAAAGAAAATTTCAAACTACCAATACATGCTACTGCTGCTTTTGACATCACAAAAAGAGGACCAAACAACACCAAACAAAAGGAAATAATAATAATTTTTTTAAAAGAATCGATAAATAGTATCAAATGGAAATTTTACCCAATTATTTGATCAGTAAGAAATGCATTGACAACGTTAAAATCTAGAAAGTTTAGAAAATTGAATTTTATCAACCCTAGCTCAGGCTCC
>NW_021410365.1:0-202 GCF_001605985.2 Dendrobium catenatum | reverse complement strand
CTTCTAGGGTGAATCTTTTTATTTTGATCTCCATATGAGTGAGAAGCTACTTACCCACAAGCTGGTGTTAGTGAATCCTTTGGAGGGCAAAGCTTCCTTAGGGTGAGGACTGATTTAACTGCGTGTTCTCCAAATTTGAGTCCCATGAATTAGAATCTGATGAGAAACGTATGAGTTTCATACATTGGCATGTATGTGTACA
>NW_021410364.1:0-235 GCF_001605985.2 Dendrobium catenatum | reverse complement strand
ATATCAAGGGGGATTGTGGTAATTTTTCTGCTTATTTACATGTGCAAAAATCTAGTGAGAATGTGGTTAAGCCTATTGATATTGCGAATAATGGTGTTGTTGCCAATTCCTTGGACATGTGCGGAAATTCTGGGATTTTGGAGTCTTTGGTCACTACTAATCCATCTGTTTTGAATGTGGTTGATGTGGTTAATGCTTTGATTGATGTGCCTACTAGTCGTGTTGGTAACTGTTC
>NW_021410363.1:0-236 GCF_001605985.2 Dendrobium catenatum | reverse complement strand
TTACAATCATACTCTTTTAAACTCAAACAAAATGAAAAAAATATATACTCCAATATTACAAAACATTCTAAACAGGTCCTGATTTGAGGTCTTCAACAATATGTAGTATGATTTTCCTAAAATGTTAGTACATACGAGAGAAAAAAACAAATATTTAAAAAAGTGTTAGGAAAAAATAATAATCAAAATAATAATATTTGGAATCATGAAAAATATACAAGTTGCAAGAGTGTAAA
>NW_021410362.1:0-294 GCF_001605985.2 Dendrobium catenatum | reverse complement strand
ATGACACAATAGAGAAAAAGGATTTATGTAGCCGACCCCACGTAGTGGGACAAAGGCTTGATGTTTTTGTTGTTGTTGTTGTAGTTATTTAATCAAATGGACTTTAGTTACAGATTTGAATAAATTTTAAATTAGTTGACACTCTGATTTTAATTGAATTTTAATAAAACTTGTTAATCATATTAGTTGAATTTCATATTTTTATTTAGTTAATCAATTAATCATATTAGTTATTAGAGTTTTTTATTTAAATTATTAATTAATTAGATTTTAAAATTAATGAATTATTCAATT
>NW_021410361.1:0-263 GCF_001605985.2 Dendrobium catenatum | reverse complement strand
AAAAAAAAAGAAGTAATTACCTTGGGCTTGATTATCCCTTTTTGATTGGATGCCTTTGGGGCTGTTGTGATTGGATTCTGTTGGATTGGATTTCGTTGGATTGGTTTTTCATTGCGGGTGGATGTGGCCCGGGCAATGATGAGCATTCTTTCTGCTCACCATCTGGTCGGAAGTGGCTTGTTGGCAACCATTGGTGGTGTGTCTTCTTATTCTATTTGGTGTCATTTATTTGGGATGTGAGGTTGTGTTTCATTTGTGTGGGC
>NW_021410360.1:0-329 GCF_001605985.2 Dendrobium catenatum | reverse complement strand
GCATCAATCTTTCTTTGGCTAACTCCTTGCTCGTAAACAATTAGCAAATCAAGAAGATTGTTCATAGAGTAAATGTTTAGATCTTTAGACTCTGTAATTGCAGTAATTTTAGCATCATTAGCAATAGGCAAATAATGAAGAATCTTATTAACCATTTCAGCATTCGTTAGTTCCCTACCCAGAGCTTGCAAATAGATGACTATTTATGTGAATCTAGTGTACATATCAGAAATGGATTCATTTAGTTTCATGTGAAATAGTTCATAATCATGCAACAAGATATTAAGTCTAAATTTCTTAACCTCATTAGCCCCCTCATAAGTTATACA
>NW_021410359.1:0-236 GCF_001605985.2 Dendrobium catenatum | reverse complement strand
GTTACATTAAGCAGCATACGCCAATTTTTTTAGGGTTCTTTTTATAAAAGATCCCAGCAAATTCAATTAATCCCAGCAAATTCAATTAAAATGAGTATGTGGTTAAAATTTTAATTCTTAGTACATTAGTATGTAGAAATTCTTATTTATTGAATTTATTTTTTAGATAAGTGCCACATGATTTTAGCATAAGTTTTAAGAGACATTGTATTTTTCTTAAATGGATGTAATGGACG
>NW_021410358.1:0-205 GCF_001605985.2 Dendrobium catenatum | reverse complement strand
CGTCTGGATGAAATTTTTACAGAGGACCGATCGTCCCGAACGATTATTAATTTTGTCTGGACAAAAATTTTCCATAGGACCAATCGCCATTGACGATAATTTAATTTTGTCTGAATGAAAATTTTCCAGAGACCAGATCGTCCTAGACGATATTTAATTTCGCCTGAACGAAAATTTTCTAGAGGACCAATCGCCATTGACGATA
>NW_021410357.1:0-249 GCF_001605985.2 Dendrobium catenatum | reverse complement strand
AATGATTTAAAAAAAAAAGATTATTAATTTTAATATTAACATAGCATTAAATTTAATTTAAAAAATGTATTATTATCAAATTTACACTACTTACATGACATATTTTGAAATAACTTTTTTTTTTTAATTTTGATTTTCTTTTATCCCGCCTCATATACTGTCAAAATTTTCAATTATAGCGCTTCGCAATTTACGTGTCGTCATCACCTCGTATGCGAGCAAATTGTTATATTTTCGCACATGTAAGGA
>NW_021410356.1:0-223 GCF_001605985.2 Dendrobium catenatum | reverse complement strand
GGGTAGACCTTACCCCGAAGAATATGACTTAGTTCCTTACCCAAAGGGCTTTGTGCCACCAACTTTTAAAATCTTCACTGGAATTGAAAATCCGAGACAGCATCTGGCCCACTTCCGAGCAAGCTGTTGCAATGCAGGGGGGTCAAATGCTCTACTATTTCACCAATTTGTGAGTAGTCTATCCGGCATTGCTTTTGAATGGTACGCCGATCTGCCCAATGGT
>NW_021410355.1:0-224 GCF_001605985.2 Dendrobium catenatum | reverse complement strand
ATTGGAAAAGATGTTTCTAAAGACATGCCGATTCCACTAGTTAAGAACATATTTTAAACTTTTAAGCTTAAACCAAAGCTGCACCATACCTTTAACATCATTATCAGGATGAAGAGGAGCATTCCAGTTGGTTTGAACAACATCTAAAAAGGAATTATTAAGCAACCATATATTCTGAAATCTAAAATGAGGAGGAGCATTATACTGCTTAAGGTTGATATTAA
>NW_021410354.1:0-230 GCF_001605985.2 Dendrobium catenatum | reverse complement strand
GATCACTCTAAACCATGGGTTGTTGATTTTGATGCACGAAATGGTAACATTCAATGCTCCTGCAGAAAGTTTGAAACGATGGGTTTATTGTGTTCTCACAGCATAATAGTTTTGAGGCAAATGGCTATTGGGAAAATCCCCGAGAAGTACCTACTGTTGCGATGGTCAGCACGAGCTCGACAAGATATATAGGCTGGTCTAAATTTGAAAGAAAATTCTCAGAATAGCTC
>NW_021410353.1:0-260 GCF_001605985.2 Dendrobium catenatum | reverse complement strand
TTAGGCCTACCTCTATCTATCTTAATATAAGTAAAATCTAATACATCTACTTTCCTAATCGGGTCATCGGAAGACCACTTTTATGTGACCAAACCATCTAAGGTGGCTATCTCTAATCTTATCTTCCATTGGAGCTATTCCAACCTTTTCACATATATGCTCTTTTTGTATAATGTCTCTTAGAGTAGAGCCACTCATCCATCTGAGCATTCTCATCTCTACAACACTTAACTTATATTATGCTTCTATTTTAATGGTCA
>NW_021410352.1:0-292 GCF_001605985.2 Dendrobium catenatum | reverse complement strand
TTCCATTGCAATCCCGGAACACACCACCAATTCCAGCCAAACCAGAACTAGTTAAGGAAGCATCAACATTGATTTTCATCCATTCTTTCGGTGGGGGCACCAAGAAATTTGAGACTCCCTAAGGAGGTTAGTGCTCTAGTAAGAAAGAGACGGACTTGTCTTGGTAATGGCCACTGACAAAGCATTAGAAGCAACCACATAAGAAGGAAGTGCAGTTTTGCCATGTTTAACCTCCTCCTATTTTTCCAAGAGAAGTAAACGATAGTACAATAAATTTGCACAATGCCCAGAT
>NW_021410351.1:0-290 GCF_001605985.2 Dendrobium catenatum | reverse complement strand
CAAAATTACTTAATCTACTTTTCAAAATGTACATCTTTCAACACATACAACTAAGCTCATATACATATAAACTCCACAATTTTACTTTTCAAACAATTCACTTTTAAACACATCATTCCATTTTTCACTTTTTTTTAACCCACAAAATTCACTTTTCAAACTACACAAAAAATGCTTTTAATATATATTTCAACCTTTAGACAAAACAAACTTCATTTCCTAATGATTACTCAAAGCACTCACTCTCCAACAGCCTTCAAGACATACACTTCCTTTTCCAAACCTCACAC
>NW_021410350.1:0-2601 GCF_001605985.2 Dendrobium catenatum | reverse complement strand
AGACAAACCACTGTAGAACCTAATCATATCATTCCTTGTATTGAATAGTTGAAACTTCATTTGCTATATAATTAATGTTTATGCTTTTATTGTTGTACTAGACATTTAACGCTTACTTTTATTTTGATATTATGAACTACAAGACTACAAATGATGTTACTTTAATTTTTTTTGTAACTTCAAATATTATGCTTTGATTGTTTTCTTAATTTTTATGTATGATTTATACATTATAATGTCGTATCCGTGCCATACCTGTATCGTGTATTTTTAAGAATTGACATGTCTCGTATCCGTGTCATCGTATCCGTATCGGTGCAACATAGTGAGCTATTTAATATTAAAATCTAATATTCTTTATGGTTCCTTAGTGTAAGTAAGATTCTTCTGTAGGTCAAATTTATCAAGTGAAATTTTCTGATGTGCATCTGTAACCATTTCCTTAATAGTGACACATGAAAAATATTATGAATATCTGAAATGTTAACTGAAAAAGAAAGACTGCAAGAAAACTTACCAATCTTCTCAATAACTTCAAAAAGTCTTATATACTTAGGACTCAATTTGTCTCATTGCCCAAATCTGGTTGTACCTTTTATAGATTAAACCTTAAAAAATACAAAGTCACCAACTTCAAAGTTTACCGTTCTGTGCTTAAGGTCATAATATTTTGTTGATGATCATATGCAGCTTTTAATCTATCTCTAATTAATCTGGTTTTTCTCTATTGCTTCATCAACTAGCTCTGGGGCCATAAACTATCTTTCTCCTACTTCAATCCAATTTAAAGGAGCTCTACACTTTCTACTATAAAGTGCTTCAGATTGTGTCATTTTTATATTTGATTGATAGATATTGCTGTAAGTAAATTTTATCAATGGTATGTGGTCCTCCCAACTACACCCAAGATCTAAAATACATAATCTAAACAAGTCTTCCTATAGTTGAATTGTTCTTTAAGATTGACAATCAGTCTAGGATGGAAAGAAGTACTAAAGGATAGGTTTGTGCTCAAACTTTCTTGAATACTTTTCCAAAACCAAGAAGTGAATCGACCATCTTTATCCGAAATAATAACTTTCGGAATACCGTGCAATCTATCAATTTCTTTCACATACAGGCATGTCAATTTATCTACTGAATTAGTTTGCTTGATAGGTAAAAAGTGAGCTAATCAATCTGACAATAATCACCCAAATAATGTCAAGACCTAGTCTAGATTTAGGAAATTCCAAAACAAAATCCATTGCAATATCTTCCCACTTCCATGCAATGATAGATAGTGATTGCAATAGTCTACTAAGTCGTTGATGTTCAGCTTTCACAATTTGATATGCTTCACACCAAGACACATTCAACAACATGTTTCTTCATACCTGGCCACCAGAAAATTAATTTCAAATCTTTAAACATTTTAGTACTACCTAAGTGAATTGTGTAGCCAAAGTGATGAGTTTCCTGCAAAATTTATTTTCTTAAATCTGGTTCACCGGGTACTTACAGCCAATATTTACGCTTAATGATTTAATCAGCAACAGCAACAACATGCCTTTGTCCCACTATGTGGGGTCGGCTACATGAATCCTTTTTCTCCATTGTCCTGTTAAAGTCAATTTCTCGTTTAAATCTAGTAAAGAAAGATCAATTCTAATATTTTATAACCAGTGTTAATGATTTAATCAGCATAAAAAAAAATCTAATCTTTTCCCTAACTAAGGCTGCTTCATTAATTTTGGACATTCTATTAATCTTTTGAGCTTCTTTAATTCTTTAATTTGATCTATTGAAGTTGATTTTATTTTCATATGATGTAAGTATTTCATATTTTTATAGTCTCTAATCTCCAATTGCAAATGCTCAATCTCCTTGATCAACTGAACATACTGAGTAATCATTAAAATATAATTCCAGTGGATTTCCAACTCAAAGCATCGGCCACGATGTTAACTTTTCTAGGATAATATTGAATATCCACATCATAATCTTTGATTAGCTCCAACCACCTTCTCTGTCTCAAATTTAATGCTTCTTGTGAAAATATATATTTTAAGCTCCGATGATCAGTAAAAATTTTACATTTTACCTCATACAAGTAATGCCTCCAAATTTTCTAAACAAATGCAATTGTTGCAAGCTCTAAATCATGAGTAAGATAATTTCTTTCACGTGGTTTCATCTATCATGATCATATGCAATTACCTTTTTGTCTTGCATTAAAACACATCCTAAACCTTTCAAAAAGGCATTGATGTAAATCTGAAATTCTTCTATTCCTGATAAAATTTTCAACAATAGTGCTAGAGTCAAATGCATCTTCAATACTTGAAAGCTCTTCTCATATTTTGTAGTCCATTCAAATTTAACATCCATTCTCATCATTTTAAACAAGGGCATATCAATTAGTGAGAACCTTTTAACAAACCTCCAGTAATATCCAGCTAATCCCAAAAAGCTACTAATCTTTAATATTCTTTGGTGTGTGACATTCCAAGATTGCTTCCATCTTCTATGGGTCTACTGAAATTTCTTCACCATTGATAATGTCCCAAAAAGGTAATACTTCAAAGCCTAAATTCACATTTTTTTCTATTCCTGATGAAA
>NW_021410349.1:0-258 GCF_001605985.2 Dendrobium catenatum | reverse complement strand
ACACAAAATATATTTTACCTGTTATCATTTGCTCCTCATCTTCTGTAAACATGTTATTCTCTTTTTGCCATTTATTTTCTTAGGAATTACCTGAAACATTTAAACTCGTGGTTTGAGTTTACTAAGTAAACTCAGTGGGTAACTATTTAATAATCATTATTATTATTCTTTAATAGACATCGTGTTATTTCTTTACATTAATTCATTCTTTTCAATAATTGACATCTCTAGATAATTTCTTTCAAAACAATTTAAAAC
>NW_021410348.1:0-445 GCF_001605985.2 Dendrobium catenatum | reverse complement strand
ATGGATTGAAGCACAACCTGCTCAGCATCAGTCAACTACATGACAAAGGCTTCATCATGTAATTCTTTGCAAATTCATGCATTGTAAGTTTAAGTTACAACACTATTTTGCAGGGAAAGAGGATCAACAACGTCTACATGCTTGATTTAAATAATATTGAATGTGGTGCTTCATTTTTCTTAAAAACAGTAATTGAGGATTCATGGTTATGGCACCGGAGACTATGTCATGCAAGTATGAAAACCCTTAGGAAAGTGACCCAAAAAGACCTAGTTAGAGGTGTCCCCAAACTCAAGTTTTCAAAAGGCCACATTTGTGATGCCTGTCAACTAGGAAAGCAAGTCCACTCCACCTTTCACCCCACTAAGGAAATTAGTACCTCTAGACCTTTAGAAGTACTTCACATGGGTTTGTTTGGACCCATTAGCACTGCCAGCTTGGGAGG
>NW_021410347.1:0-246 GCF_001605985.2 Dendrobium catenatum | reverse complement strand
TGCCTCCTTCAGGTCTCTCGGTCTCATGACCTTCACAACATCCTTAATTTCTGGCTTGAGCCCCTTCATAAAGTTCCCCCCCAACGTGTTGTTCGACAAGCCCTCCATGTCGCCCACCAGACCCTCGAATTTCTTTCTGTATTCCTCCACTGTCCCCTCCTGAGTGAGGGCATAGAACTGCTCGGAGATCTCCCATGGGCTGCCCCCCTTGAATCTCTCTCTGATGGCCTCCTTGAAATCCCTCCA
>NW_021410346.1:0-205 GCF_001605985.2 Dendrobium catenatum | reverse complement strand
AAGAAGGGGGTCAGAAGTGTGGGAGTTTGGCACTATGAAAGATTGGCTGAGTAGGGGTGTGCGAAGTTGGAGAAGAGTATTACGGAGAGTGTGAGTACCAACCCGGCAGGTTAAGAAAAACGTTTATATTATATAACTTTATATAAAATATAAGGGTTGAATTTAGAGTAAGGGCACATTAGATGTTTTGAAGAGCAAATCAGGG
>NW_021410345.1:0-223 GCF_001605985.2 Dendrobium catenatum | reverse complement strand
AACTTTGACTTTTAAAATTATTGTAGGTTTCTTCTACACGTGTCCAAAAATGATCCGATGACTCATATATACCCGTTATTGGGTTTTGAGAAATTTTCATGTAAATTCGACATAAGATTTTATCTTGCTCCCGATAATATGTAGAAGATCGGATAGATATTTTTTTGAGTGGCGTAATGGTTATAGAAGACCGATTAAATGACATGCTCCTCACCCCTACTTA
>NW_021410344.1:0-239 GCF_001605985.2 Dendrobium catenatum | reverse complement strand
TCGAAATAAAGGTTTGACGACGTAGGGGATGGAGCAGACCGCGAAGCGACAAAAGTTGGATTAATTATTCTGTGTAGATGCCGAACGCCATCCGGAAGACAACCAGAATGCACCACGTCACTCTTTTGCTCGATTCCTTACACGGAACGGCTCAATACCAGGTGATGTGACGCATTCTGGTTGACCTCCGGACCGTCCGTACCTGCACAAAATAATTTCTCCAAAAGCTAGGAAAGAAT
>NW_021410343.1:0-201 GCF_001605985.2 Dendrobium catenatum | reverse complement strand
TTGGGTTGGCCCTTTTATTTTCGATTTGGGGGCTACTAGCCTTCTAGTTGTCTGGGTGCTGATTCTGCTGATCATGTTGTTCTTTAGGGCTTGTTTTATTTTGTTGGGTTAGTTGTTAGCCGTTTCTCTTGGGTTTTGGCTTTCCTGGTTCTACTGGTTGGGTTCTATGTATCCTTTTATTTTTGTTGGAGATTCGTGTAG
>NW_021410342.1:0-600 GCF_001605985.2 Dendrobium catenatum | reverse complement strand
AAATTCAAAAATTAAATTCGGGATCACCTAAACTCCGATTTTAGTGAACTTATAGTCAAACTGAGCACCTCAAAAATACGAACCCAACAAAAGCAAATTGAACTCGATCTAAGCCCAAATGGGTCCAAATAAGGGACCAAAAGCACTGGTGAAAAGTTCAAACCACAATTTGAGTTACCAAACAGATTCCAAATATGACATTTTTATAGTCGAATCGAGCGGCCCAACGAGACAAATCCAACGAGCCCAAGATCACCAAATTTCAACATCATTAAGACCTTCAAATGTTTGATGAAAGGTACATGACCAAGGGATCAATATCGATCGTCCATCCGACAACTCCCTATTTACCCCTAATCTCTCACCTATTTACAAGTCATGCCACTCCATAATATCTATAAATAGAGTCCTCATTTCTCATGAGAGAGGACCTAAGCAAGAAGAAGAAAAGAAGAATAGAAGAAGAATAGAAGGATAGGAGGG
The DNA here is from genome assembly GCF_001605985.2 of Dendrobium catenatum. Classification (NCBI taxonomy): domain Eukaryota; kingdom Viridiplantae; phylum Streptophyta; class Magnoliopsida; order Asparagales; family Orchidaceae; genus Dendrobium; species Dendrobium catenatum. The sequence goes on along the minus strand of NW_021410342.1, from coordinate 117 downwards.
AAGAACTCCTCCTCGACCACCGCTAGAGTTCTGCCTGACGCCCAAGTGATGCTAGAGTTCTACCTGACGCTGGAATTCTGCCCGACTTTCGAACGACACTAGAGTTCTGCCCGACGC
>NW_021410341.1:0-306 GCF_001605985.2 Dendrobium catenatum | reverse complement strand
ACACATGTTGTATTTGATGAATCTGGAAATTTAGATGGGTCAAATAGTGTTGAAGAAGAAATTGAAGAAAACTTCCAAAATATTGATAGATAAACTTGGAAGAAAATGTGGAAGAAAACTTTGAAAAAGAAAACCCTTTGCCTAGAGATTTAAGATTTTCTAAAAATCACCCAAGAGAATTGATTATAGCAAAACCTAGTGAGGGTGTTAGAACTAGGCGTGGATTAAAAAATAAGGAAGTCAATCATTCAGCCTTTATTTCAATTATAGAACCTACTAATATTGATCAGGCACTTTCTGATGAAT
>NW_021410340.1:0-399 GCF_001605985.2 Dendrobium catenatum | reverse complement strand
GCCAGATCAAAACGCGCCAATCATTGAACGGCGGCTGTCAATCATTACCACGCGGTTTCGACTTATCCACGTCAGCCGCGGATATCTACCGTTCGATCCCTCTATATTAACAGATTAACGGCCAAGATCACTTCCCGTGACCTGATCTCGTGGAGAAAGATCCAACGGTGGGATCTCGATCCCGCGGTTTCAAATCAAAGGCCTGGATGGCGTCGCACGAAAGAAAAAGGCTTTGAAACGAATATACGGGCGGACAGGTCACGAAATAGCTCAATCGGGACCGTTGATTGAGCGATCAACGGTCCTGAAATCGCACGCCTGAACCAGACCGTGAATGACGCCCTAGAATCAAAGTTTTGCTGGTTCTCTCGATTTAATCAACAAAATGGAATGAAATTT
>NW_021410339.1:0-355 GCF_001605985.2 Dendrobium catenatum | reverse complement strand
AAATTATATGGATGGATGTCAAATAGCTGCTTACAATATCGTCAATTTTGCTTTAAAAATCGAAAGGCAGCTTAATCTACACATTCGAAGTTATTCTTCCAGAAGACCGTCTCATGAGCCAAATGATGACCAAAAACTCACACAACCTACTATCAAACCTGAATCTAACCCTGTAACTTACGAGCCAAGCAATTCACTACCTGCAGAATTGAAAGCTGATGCCCCGACCAAAAGTTCTAGTCAAAGAAATCTTTGACCCAGGAGGATTGCTTATGATTTCTACACCTACCTCAGTCCTGATACACAATAACTACCATCTCAACAGAGTCAAGCTTTTCTGACGTGAGGGGAGTAA
>NW_021410338.1:0-245 GCF_001605985.2 Dendrobium catenatum | reverse complement strand
GTTTTATTTTTGTTTGCTTTTGGTTATTTTCTTAAGCAATGGAAAATGTTCAATCAATCATGCTTCATACTCAACGGTTCTTTTTACCATCTTGATTCAATTATAATTTTTCTAGTTTTTATTTGTAATATCACCCAAAGGAGTTAATCCGCAATGGTGCCTAACCTATTGTGTTCTTGAAAGCAATCTATCTCCTCCCATAATATTATTCAATTTTTTGAATCCTGTTATTGTTGAATGCAGCA
>NW_021410337.1:0-1749 GCF_001605985.2 Dendrobium catenatum | reverse complement strand
GACGATATTCGTAAGGGCAAAAGCCAGTTTCTCTTCTTTAATCTTGTCAGTTCGGCCACGATCTGCTAAGGCCGTTCATCGGAAACTATCTGAAACTTCCTACAAAATTGCTAGCCCAATTTTGCATTTCATCTGTCTTAAATCTCCATCGACTATCCTATTGTTGCATACAGCCCATTTTATGTTAATACCCAACATTTTTAATCTCGAAGAAATAGCCTCATTTATGATTCCAATCTCCCTGTCAATCCTCAAAACGCCGATCAAAGCCCCATCATGCCGACACAAATTAATTTCTTTGCAAAATGGAAGGGCGTATCAAAGCATTATTCATGTGTAAACTACTAACTTTCTCACCCAATTCACTTTTATCTCTAACTGCATCTAGTCAAAAAAAAAAAAAAAAAACAAACAAAAGAAAAGCTAACAAAATTTGTCATGATTTAAAACATCTCAGATTTCAAACAACCAAATGAACCATATAAGGGATTCTTTATAAGAACCATATTGTTAATATATTCGGCTGACATTTAAACACAAATTAAAATCGAATTAACAACACAGAATTCCACATGAAGTGTGTTATAAGGCATGGATGGGGATTTGCATCACAAAATTAAAATAACAATTGGAGAGGATCTGCACCCTCCCATAAAAACGCAGAAAGGAAAATCACAGTCATTGCAAGGAGTACATGGGTAAATTCCCTTTCACAATCATTATCACCACCGCCTCTCTGAAGCCAAAGAAGAAGAGCTTAGATCTTCTCTAAGGAATAACGATAATACACCATAGAGAAGGTAAGGAGCAAGCTTAATCTCTGATCTATTATAAGATTTTAACAGAAATGATATATTGAGTAGAGGCTTTAAGGCTTCACCTGCAGCGAAGTTTGACGGCTTGGAGTGAGGCCGGCATCGACGGTAGCAAGGGTCTCGGGCTGCTCGAGGGAGGTCGAACGGCCTTCGAGTCCGGTTGGGATTTGCGAATAGCAATGGCGAGCAAGAGAGAACGGCTAGGGAGAGAGCCTGGGCCGGTCGGGAGCAGAGGAAGAGGGAATGAATGGAGACGTCGAGTTCGGTCCTGAAGATCAGACGGACCTTGGGCTCGGTCTCCCCTGGCTCATGCGAGAGAGGGAGAGGGAACGAGAGGCCGGGCTTCCTTCTTCCGTCCGCGAACTAGAGAGAACCGAGAGGTTTCGGTTCTCCTGAGATCTGCCAACTAGAGGGAGGCGGGAATGCTGGCTAAGGGCTGGTTGAGGGCTTCGCCTCCTCCTGGAATGCGCGAAACACAGAGACGGAGGGAGAGATCGAGCCGAGAGGAGAGGGGGAGAGTCCGCCTCTTGGAACCGAGAGAGTGTGACTGAGCGCGAGAGGGAGATCTCGGGCGTGAGAGGGAGAGGACCAACCATTTCATGCCCTAGCCGAGAGCCTCTTTTGGGTAAATCAAACCTATTGCCGAGAGAGGAAGCCCGCCCTCTCCGATCCGTCACCACAGTCGCTCGAAGCACGCGAATGAAGCCTGCGATCTGCTTCGTATCGCTGCTCCGTCTGAGAAGACCGCAGATAAACGGTCGATTGATTTAAACCGTTCGATTAAATTCTTGTTTCGGAACTTGATTCAAATTAGTCCAAAAGTAGATTAGAGATTAACTGAAATTGATCTAAATCAATTAAGCTGAGATTAAGCCGAATTGAACCATATTTGGGCCTATTTGGGTTGATTTAGGTTCAAATGGGTTCGAGCCAG
>NW_021410336.1:0-254 GCF_001605985.2 Dendrobium catenatum | reverse complement strand
GGGGGGGGGTGAATTGGTGATTAAAAATTTACCCTCTTTTTAAATTTTATATCAAAATTTACTTTAATGAATTTTATATAAAATATTTTTCAACCACAAGTTAAAAAATAAAATAAAAGGCAGCAAAAAATAAAAATAAATAATATTTATAGTGGTTCGGTCAAACATGACCTACATCCACTCTCTGGAGGCACCCTCCGAGTATTGCACTAATACTACTAGGGACTCTCCTTTTGCACCCACAGTAAGGCGGA
>NW_021410335.1:0-259 GCF_001605985.2 Dendrobium catenatum | reverse complement strand
TATTGCATAGGCTTTGAGGCTTAAAGGGACCACATTGCGATAAGGCGTGCCTGAAGGCTCACCTTTTATTGTGCAATTTTAAACCATGATGTAGACAAAGGAAAGCAGCCAATGCAATACCAAGAAAAGCCTAAGCAAGTCTATAACCTTAACCCCCAACTGAAGCTCATACTCGGAGGCAATGATAGGCCACAAACTTTTCAGGTTGGAGGAGAACGCCCAAGACAGGCAATAGGAATTGGTGATAGAACGTTCCAAT
>NW_021410334.1:0-258 GCF_001605985.2 Dendrobium catenatum | reverse complement strand
CATGAATTCAAATTGATTTTGAGAAACATTAGTATCATGCCATAACCTATGCTCCATAACTCGCTCCCATAGTTTTAAAGTATCACACATTAACTTAATACCCATAGTACAATCTTGTGCATCACCTTTATTCTTAAAAATAGGAATTAAAAATTTCATTCTCAACTCATCTGGCATCTTTTTATTCTTCAAAATAGTATTAAAAAGTTTAGTAAGCTAATAAATCCCTTCATCTCCTAAGCATTTCCACACCTCAAT
>NW_021410333.1:0-299 GCF_001605985.2 Dendrobium catenatum | reverse complement strand
CTGGATGATTCGAGCATTTTTGGTTATTCCAGAAACTTTAGCAAAAAGATAATCTAGGCTATTTCCTTTAATCACCCTATTGATTTCAAACCACTTGAAGGTGTTATCGTTCATAAGGGTGTGGGCTCTAAAACCTTCAGTTCTTAAGTTGAGAAAAGCACCTAAGTGATGCTTAGTGATTTCAACCTTTTATTTAAAAATAAAAGAACTGACAGAATAGTGGTCGGAGTTAAAACTCATATTTGCTAGGAAGTAAAGGAAAGTCTGTTTGTTGTAGAGGTGGATAAGACTTAGGATAA
>NW_021410332.1:0-1430 GCF_001605985.2 Dendrobium catenatum | reverse complement strand
ATATTCAATATTAAGAAAAAAAATTAAATGAAAAAGGCGACCAATGCTCTCATGATTTATGTATATAAAATATAAATGAGGATGTCAACATGTTATGAGATAAAATAATTATTTTTTACTAATTTTGTGAAAAACTTATAATCAAACAATTAATCCTATTACGTCTTGGAGTATTTGCGGCGGTAGAGAAAATATATAGTTTAACGTCTTAGCACTGTACGAAGATCCAGCACACAATCAGATAAGAGAGAGGGTGTAGCGTTCACAAGAGACACCGGAGTTTTTACGTGGAAACCCATGAAAAGGGGGAAAAACCACGGGATCTGGCCCAGTTTGAATGAATTCATTAGTATTTGCAGTCGATTACAAATGAGGTCCTTCTTAGGGAGAAGACATTGGCCTGATGCACGTCATATAGAGCGCATTACATGATGGGAGTTATAATAATCAACATAGACATGTTTATTTGGTCGGAAAGATCATTGGAGGCGACGAAAGTCAGAAGGACCATAGTCTGTAGGAGACAGAGATCAGAAAGACCGTTATTTAGCGATGCAGGTCGGAACTACCGTAGTAGGCGATGGAGGTCGGAAGGATCGTAGTCGGCAGAAGACCGGGGTCCGAAAGACCTTAGTTGGTAGGAGACAGGGGTCATAAAGACCGTTGTCTGTTGATGGAGGTCGGAAGGACTGTAGTCGGTAGAAGACCGGGTCTGAAAGACCGTTGTCTGGTGATGGAGGTCGGAGTGCCATAGTAGGCGACGAAGGTCGGGAGGACCGTAGTCAGTAGAAGACCGGGGTCTAAAAGACCGTTGTCTGGTGATGGAGGTCAGAGTGACTATAGTAAGAGACGGAGGTCGGGAGGACCGTAGTCGGTAGGAGACTGAGGTCTGAAAGACCGTTGTGTGGTGATGGAGGTCGGAGTGACCATAGTAGGCGACGGAGGTCGGGAGGACCGTAGTCGGCATGATATAGGAGTCTGAAAGACTATTTTGTCTGTTGATGGAGGTCGGAAGGACCGTAGTTGATAGGAGATAGGAGTCTGAAAGACTGTTGTCTGTTGATGAAGGTCGAAAGGACTGTAGTAGGCGACGAAGGTTGGGAGGACCGTAGTCGGCAGGAGATAGAAGTCTGAAAGACTGTTGTTGGCAGGAGACCAGGGTCTGAAAGACTTTTGTCTGGTGATGGAGGTCGGAGTGACCATAGTAGGCGACGGAGGTCGGGAGGACCGTAGTAGGAGGGCAGTACTTCAGGAGAACTCTTGGCGTCAAGTGGTGGACCATAAGAAGTATGGGCGTCATGTGGTGGTCTGGTGGAAGTCCGGGCCTCACGTGGTGGCCTGGTGGAGCACAAGGCTTTAAAGTGGTGGTACGACGGAGCAACGGCGCCAGGCGGTGGTTCAGCGGAGGTGAGGGCCTTAAGTGGTGGTTC
>NW_021410331.1:0-269 GCF_001605985.2 Dendrobium catenatum | reverse complement strand
TCTAGTTGAATCATTTTCAACTGGGCTAGGCCCCGTGTTTTTTCCCCTTTTACGGGTTTTCCACGTAAAAAATATTGTGTTCTCTGTGTGTGAGCTGGATATCCGTGCAACGCTAAGACGTAGAATTATAACTCTATCGCCTCATATATTCTAGCCCGCAGGATACTTTTTAAAATTTGACCGAATTCGAATATAGTTCAAACCTCGCTTGAATGTGTTTTGGTGCCTCTGTGGGAGTTTTCATGACATGAAAACTGCATGTGAGGAGA
>NW_021410330.1:0-219 GCF_001605985.2 Dendrobium catenatum | reverse complement strand
TCAGATTAATTTAGGCATAATTGTGTTGCATCATCCAAGACGATGTCCTGGATGATATCCAAAAATAAATAATACCTAAATAGATCTGGTGACTGATTCTTTTTGAATTGAGCCTGTCGTCCAGGACGATGTGCTTAAAGATGGTTGCCTTAACTAGGATGCCCTAATTAGGATTTTTATTTTCAGCTAATCGTCTAGGTCGATGTTTGGATCATCCCG
>NW_021410329.1:0-538 GCF_001605985.2 Dendrobium catenatum | reverse complement strand
CCGTTGATCACGCGATCGACGGCCCTGATCGTCCGCCAGGTATGGTTAATACAAACCGAAACCCTAAAACAAGATTCGCCTTGTTCTCTCAAAATACACAATGGAATTTCATGAAATTTGAAACACAAGATCCATGTATGAACAGAAATCGTGGGGGGGATTTAGTTTGGCTTAAAACCGACTTTATAAAAAGCTATTTAACACGAAGTTTTGTGAACTATTATAAGGGTTTTAAGGGATTTTCACCGTGGAATCTCCAAGATCTTTATACGGTTGAGCTTGTGGACTGTCCTCGTATGTTTTCCTAGTTGAACTCGAGCCTTGATTCGTCCTCGATCAATGAAAAATCGTCCTAGAAGGTATACGCTCTCGGTCTCGCCGGAATCCGGTTGCCGGCCGGTTGAGAAGGCCGGGGTCTGGTCGGGAAAGGTCGAGGGAAAGTCCAGGAGTTCTCACACAAACTCTCAGGGGTTGAGGGGGCTTGGGCCGAGAGCAAGAGTCAAAAGTCCAAAACAAAATCTAATTTTTGATATTTAAA
>NW_021410328.1:0-217 GCF_001605985.2 Dendrobium catenatum | reverse complement strand
CCATATTGTAAATATTTGTTGCCCCTTATTTAAATTTTTATGCAATATTTTATATTCATAATTTTTAAAGTAAATTCAAGAGCATCTCAATTCTAATTTCATTAAATTTATAATCGAACTAAACATCTCACCAAAATAAGCCAAACACACTAATATTGAATTTAATTTAAATAAAACACATTAAATAAAATAATTTTAAAATGCATTCAAATAACAC
>NW_021410327.1:0-858 GCF_001605985.2 Dendrobium catenatum | reverse complement strand
CCAAGGGAGAGACCATGAGTTGGGTGCAGGAATTTCTGCAGGAATTGGTTTTGGGGGGATTAATTGGAGGGATTTGGTTCGAAAATCAGATTAATTCCATGAGGAGGAGGGGGCGGTTAATGGAGAGGGTTTAGGGGCTGAATTTGTGGAGTTAATAGGGTGATTAGGAGAGAGAAATGGCTCCATGCATGGGTCGGCCAAGAGGGAGAAGAAAGAGTGGAGAGGGGATTAATGGAGTGGGCCCCACAGGTTTAAATAGCATATTTTATTTAAATCCTGTAGGGAATTCAATCTTTCATAAAAGGAAAAGATTTCCTCTCATATGCCAACGTATCCAGCCCCTTTTGAATTTCAAATTATCATCAAATGCTAGTGATTAATTACCTTAATATGGCTGATTGAGTAAGCAATTAAACCAGCATTAACTGCTTGAAATCCACGGGTTGGACATCACAGGAGGAAACGGCAGTAAGGGTGCAGGAAAATTTCGGTGATCCGGTGGGAAAGGATTCACGGCATGGACACTGGGGCTGCTGGGGAGTTGCTGAACGGTGGAGGGGAAGGGAGATGGTTGCACCGGATGGCCTGGATGGAGGCTGGCCGGCGGGAGAAGGCAGCAAGGCACGGCTGGGCTGTGAAGCCAGCGGCCTGATGGGGTCCAAGGGGAATCTGCGGCAGCTGGGTGAGGGGAAGAAAAAATTGAAAACTTCTGTAGAATTCCGTTGCTTGGATTCCGCTTGCTTCACTTTTCTTCAACGCTCGATCTCCACGCAATAATCTAGGGACGAAATCTAGAACTCACGGAGAGATCTAGTTTTCCAGTTGAACTCACTAAGAGATCTATGGGATTGCACTCAC
>NW_021410326.1:0-274 GCF_001605985.2 Dendrobium catenatum | reverse complement strand
CTTTTTCAAAAGTGAAAAAATGAGGATCTTTGTATCTCTTGCTACATAATGAGTTTTACAATTGGGTCAGGCCCATCATTTTTTCCATTTTCGGGTTTTTCACGTAAAATTTTTTCTAATCCTACTACTTTCATCTGTATATGATGAATCTTTATACGCTGCTAAGATGTAAAACATACACTCTAATGACTCAAATTTTTTAGTATATAATAATAATACTACTAAAAGTATCATTTTTAGTATATGTAATTAAATAATTATATATTTAATAAAT
>NW_021410325.1:0-1499 GCF_001605985.2 Dendrobium catenatum | reverse complement strand
CAACACTTAATAATCAGCTAACCCACAAACAAAGGTTCACGAAAAACAAGAAAAAGCAAATGATTCCACCACGAAGAATGAAGGAGTTTTAGATGAATATACACACATCAAGTTTTAAGTGACACATAATCCTTCCACAATCGATATCAGTCAGTATGTAAGTAAATATTTCGGTCTCCTACAAAATTGGGAGGACTGGTGTGCAGCAAACATACATATGTACGATAGTGATAATCAATAGTAGCTAATAAATGTTGCAACATGGATGCAGTCAATAATCAATCAATGGTTGAAAGATACATTGATCCACTGTGAGCAAAGATGAAAGATATGTAGTGAATGTCGACTCCTATGAGTCATCGTAGAAGATCATGTCGTACACCCGATGTGATGTTCACAAACAAATGACAAAAGATCATAACAAATGCAATAACCTACGAGTAAGGCAGGAGATTTGTTAGTGCACTATGATCCACCTGCATAAAGCAACGAGTAGTGCACGACAGTCTACCTGTACGAAGCAGTGAATAACTCTATTCAGAAGCTGCTACGCCACGCCACCGGATCTGCAACCCTCTTACAAGCAGACATAAGGTGTCAACAAAGTCTGAAATAAAATACCCCTGCACGTGCACTATAAATTGTATACACATATGTACACTAAAGGGGAAAGTACAATCTCAACCCGTATGAGCCCCAACGAGCGTGTTATTGGTACACACATGACGTCTAGGGATGCTGCACGGGTTACTAAATTTGAACCCGATCCTCCTAAGAAGATAAAATGGAGTTGACAGGGTTCAATTACGAAATGCCCCCAAACACCCGCATGAGCTCCGGCGAGCGTGTTATTGGTACACACATGACGTCTAGGGATGCTGCGCGGGTCAATAAGTGAATTCAAGTTCGAACCCGATCCTCTTATACAGATCAATATGAGTCGACAAGGTTCGAACCAACAAACAAATATACGGTTGTGGCGACCGTTATATTTGTCTTAATACATTCATATTAGGCCTTCAAGGTCTATAACAATATGAATTCACTAATATGGGCATAAAATATACGAAATTCGATCCTCTATCGATAATTCGATAGAGTCGACAAGATTCAATCAATAAAAGAGAAATGACCCCGAACACCCCGATGATGGCCGTGTTAACTGCAGATCTCAACCAGAGGGGTTTCCAAATATTTTCAAATGTCTCATAAATATCCATAGTTTATTTCAAATATTCAAAAGCTCCACCCAAATACCCATAAAAATCCAAAAAAAATCTCAAAATCCTAAAACCCCAAAAATATTTAAAATTGAAATTCAACCATGAAACACTTAAAGCAAAATCCATCCATCCTCCGCAACAGTTTGTTGTGGTGGACAAATAAAATTTACTTCAGCTCACATAGAGCTAATGCCTGGTCGAGAATATCACTAAGATCCATTCTCAAACAATCTCCTGCTAGTAAGGACGTGGTATGTGTCCTCTAACCGGCGGTTT
>NW_021410324.1:0-287 GCF_001605985.2 Dendrobium catenatum | reverse complement strand
GCACCTAGGTTTTCATAGCCTAGTGTAGACGTCGCCCCCGTAAGATTTCCCTTAGGTGGACGCCCACTGACGTAGCATCGACTCGAACCATCACTCAACTCGAATCAAAATCATTTCAATCCAATTTTAATTCTACTCCATCCGAACTCTGATTTCAGCAAACTTACAGTCGAACTGAACGTCTCGGGAATACAAACCCAACGATACCAAGATCAACCCAATCCGAGCCCAAATGAGTCCAAATCAAGGACTCAAAGCACTGTTAGAAGGTTCAAACCGCAATTTGA
>NW_021410323.1:0-343 GCF_001605985.2 Dendrobium catenatum | reverse complement strand
TACACATGCAACACATGTACACATCCAACACTATTCACATGCAACACACGTCGGATTATACACAAGTAACACACTACGCATGCACCAGTATGCACATGCAACACATGCATAGTTGTATTCATATCATATCATCTCACATGCAATACTATACACAGATATCACATACATATGCAACATACAAAACATGCAAAGTATGTAAAGCCATAAACATGCAAGAAATGTGTATATCAAAATATACTTCAAATAAAAACACATATACATTGAAATCTGATAACACAAGCATTTAATTAAATGTACATGTATTTCTTAGAATTTTTTATCCTTCACTAAAGATGGAGAGAAA
>NW_021410322.1:0-271 GCF_001605985.2 Dendrobium catenatum | reverse complement strand
TCACCAGACAACGTACGGTCTTTTTGACCACTGTCGCCTGCCAACTATAATCCTAACATTCATCACTAGATAACGATCTTTATGACCACCATTGCTTGCCCATTACGATCCTTATGACCTCCGTCGTCAGACAATGATCTTTATGATCGTTTTTTCCCGTCGATTATGGCCCACATCGCCAGACAATGGTTCTTCTGACCTCTATCATCAGAAAATAGTCTCAATGACCATTGTAACCTACCGAATATGGTCATTCCAACCAATTCGCTAG
>NW_021410321.1:0-241 GCF_001605985.2 Dendrobium catenatum | reverse complement strand
CATGATCCACGTCATGATCCTGATTTGGATGAGAGGCTTCACCGTGCCAATCATCGAGCTACCTACCACTGCCACGATCCCGATGCACCACTTATGAAGAACATTAAGGTTGATGATGGCACCCTCTATCCCCAGCTCTTCCTGGACTGGGTCAAAGGTATGGACAATTTCTTTAAGTGGTATGACATATCTAAGGCTAGGAATGTTAGTTTTGCGGAGATGAAATTAACGGGTAGGGCGA
>NW_021410320.1:0-247 GCF_001605985.2 Dendrobium catenatum | reverse complement strand
GAGTGGGGTCCACTCATTTATCTTATTCCTTTATGCGAATTCATAAACTAGAGAAGGATTTGGCAGTTACCTGTTGCAAGTAAGATGCTCTCCCGGGCCTGTAGTGAGAGCCGCAAATCCTGTACAGGAAATTCACATATTCCCTTGTAGCAAGAGGAAAAATCCTTCTTGTAAGCAGAGTGTAGTGTATAGTGTTAAGTTTGAAGGAATTTGGCTTGTTTTGTGAATGCGGTACAAGGCAAGGTAA
>NW_021410319.1:0-247 GCF_001605985.2 Dendrobium catenatum | reverse complement strand
AAAACTGTATCTTTTCATAAAATACTTTTTTAAAAAAAACCTCATGCACGCCTTTGTTGGCCGTGGTGGGAGAAAAAACAAATAAATACAACCGTCGCGGTGTCTTACAAACACCAACCGTGCACGCCTTTGGTGGCGTGGCGGGTAGGCGGCCTTTTGGTTTTTCCCCTAAACTGGGGAGACGCCGGGAGGCTGCCAAAATTTTGTCTGAAATTCAGACAAGGACTTGGAGCAGAATGAGACTAGT
>NW_021410318.1:0-232 GCF_001605985.2 Dendrobium catenatum | reverse complement strand
AATAATAAAACAATTAAGTTTTAAGTTCAAATAAGCTTTCTAATAATATAACTAATCAATTTCAAGAAAAAATAATTTTATAGCACAAAACAACTATCACCATTATGACAAATTATCTCACTAAGGATCTGTTTAGGACAATTTTCTCATAGTTTTGTTTTTCATATAGTAATTACAATCTTGTTCGGTTATTATTTTTTCACCGTATTTCAAAAAATTTCTTTAATGAAAA
>NW_021410317.1:0-252 GCF_001605985.2 Dendrobium catenatum | reverse complement strand
TCCGCTTTAAGTGAAAGTTTGTGAAATTTCTTATTTTAAATATCAAACTCTTCAATTCCCAACCATTTTCCCAAACTTTCCAAATCCATACCCAATGTTGCTACTATATGCCAGATAACACGTATCTTTTATGTATCTGATTGACGACTAGCCTTAATCGAAAGTTCTCTCTCGTGATCGAAAGGGGTTATTAACTATAGGGGCTTGCGCCTATTGGAAACCAGAACTCAGATCATAAAGTCCTCGCAAAAT
>NW_021410316.1:0-218 GCF_001605985.2 Dendrobium catenatum | reverse complement strand
ATTTATCTTTCTCTTCCCCCTTGCTCTCTCGCTCCCTCTCTCTCTCTCACACACACTCTTTCTCTCTCCCTCTCTCTCCCTCTCTCTCGCTCACTCTCATGCTCTCTCTCTCCCTCTCTTCCCATGCTCTCTCTCTATCTCTCTCTCTCTCTTACTCGCTCTCTATCTCTCTCCCTCTCTCTCTCCCTCCCTCCTCCCCTCTCTCTCTCTCTCTCTCT
>NW_021410315.1:0-946 GCF_001605985.2 Dendrobium catenatum | reverse complement strand
AATCTCCCCAAGAAATTGCAATTTAAACAATTCATTCTTTCCATTTCAATTGTTTAACTCTTGAACTAGGTTGCCCATGTTTAATGTAACCAAAGATAGGTTGTCCTATTGAATTTTTGTAAGTTGCTTTGTGGTGACCCCAAAGACCACAATGGCTACATTTAAGTTTAATTCTTTTCTTGTTTGTGCTTAACTCTAAAAGTTCATAAATCTTATTTTCTTAGGTTGTCCTCTTGGTCTTAAAGTTTTTGGCACACCAATATGGATATCATCTTCAGCGACACACCATTGATCCTTGTCATGAAGCATTACTATTGCATCTTCGTAAGCTTATTTATACCTGAAATTAACTCAATTTAGTCAACAAAAAATAACATAAACATAGTATAAGATTATAAAATAAATCTTTCATACCTACTAATATGATAGAATTGATCAACATAAACATGCAAAAGTGGATGTTCCTTATTACTAATTATTGCAACTGTGTGAATACATGATAGGCCACTCATTTGCCAAAGGTTGCAAGTATAATTTCTAGTATCATTGTTGACTTCATATCTCTTTTTCTGACCTTCAACCTCGAACTTAGATGATGTTGACTGCATAATGACAAAGCACTCATATGTTGTAATTTCTCTAACACACTCCTCAGCATACGAAACTAGTTCTCCTCGCCACCCTCCTACAATAAGTCTTCTCTTGGACTTTTCCTCCATTATTATGCCCTTGATTATATAAATGAGGTCAACTAAAGTTTTGCATCTTACTTCTCCAATCCAAGAATTGAAAGATTCAGCCATATTATTTGTGTTTGTGTAATTCTTTATTTAAAATGAAAACATACTTTTTAACCACTTATACGGTAAATAAATTAAATATAAATGAATGGTTGGAAAAACATTATTAATCTCCATTAACTTGGATTCAAAATCATATCTTTTGT
>NW_021410314.1:0-250 GCF_001605985.2 Dendrobium catenatum | reverse complement strand
TCTCGTGCTCTGGTTAGCTCCTGCTGGAGATTAATCAGTTGCTGTTGAATCTCTAACGCCCCATCCATCAGATTTCTTTTCTGAGTATTATATGAATGAAGCAGAAAGGGATTCAAGGATTCAAAACCCACAAGCTTTTTCTGAGAATCAAGCCTTGTCTCAGTGGTCTAATGGTTTGAGAAATTCTTCCTTTTCTTTTCTAATTTGAGGAGAAGTTCATCAGAGCGAACGAGGAAGAGAGGCGTGCGGT
>NW_021410313.1:0-583 GCF_001605985.2 Dendrobium catenatum | reverse complement strand
CAAAGAACCGTAAAAAATCTACTTCAAGACCTATCAAAACTTGATTTAAAATCAAGCAAAAAATCCGGCCTCCGCTTCCATGCCTCCGATCTTCTTTCGTCGTCGTCAACCTCTAGCGTGACTGTCTCTGCACAAATCACATGACCCTCCAAAAAACAAGCAACAGTTTCTTCCTTAACTTCAAGAAACCCTGCATAGATTGCGGTTCTATTACATTTTCCTTCCAGCATTCATTTGTTTGGATGTCTTCATTCAAACACACAGCAGTTAAAACCTTGTCTTTATCAAGAGCCTTTTCTTAGCTATTATTGCTAAGACAGCAGATCCGCTCAGAACCTTCAAGCGAACGGGACCAGACGTCTTCAAGCGGTACCCCACATTCAAGCCGTGACACTCAAGCAAGAACCCAACACTCACTCTTCAGTGTGCGAATAAGCTCCATTGTGGCATCCTTGCGTGGAGGATGAACCCGATCGCAGCCCCTATTGGCTGCTCCGACCCTTTATAGTCCGCTTGCTGTCTCACGCGAAATAAATCTTGCGTCCGTCCCGACTACCTTGCTGGCTTCGCCGTTCTCTGCACG
>NW_021410312.1:0-222 GCF_001605985.2 Dendrobium catenatum | reverse complement strand
TTTTTTTTTTTTTTCTTCTGATAAAGTTATACAAAGTACAATATTATTGATGGTGATATAATTTTTTTTAAAAGCTGTTGTACTGTAAAGGTGTTTAATTGCTGTTATTAAATATATATAATTTGAATAACAGTTTTAAATATTTATTTCAATTAAAAAATATTTTTTGATATTTAACTTATTTAAACCGGCTCGCGAGCTAATGAGACGAGTTTAATCAAA
>NW_021410311.1:0-206 GCF_001605985.2 Dendrobium catenatum | reverse complement strand
AAGAATGTTTCAAAAAGCAGTAATAATGACACAAAAAGATGCTAAAGGGGGGAAATCTACTAAAGTCCGTCAACCGATATATAACAAACGTGATTCGCTCTGGGCGCGTACCACATTTGTTGGGGGGCATTTGTTGACCCCTACAACCAGCCCGAATTTTAAATTTGATAAAAAAAGATTCAATTTGAATATGGATTGCATTAAAT
>NW_021410310.1:0-340 GCF_001605985.2 Dendrobium catenatum | reverse complement strand
TTATTACATTCTCCTCCTCTAGGAAAGCTTGCGAGCTTCTCCTCTTTCATCTTGGTTTCTTATCTATTCGTCTCTCCGCAAGTTCCACTCCATTTGTATCCTTCTTCTTGAGCTTTGGTGGTGTTTGTTAGCTGATTTGGGAGCATTTGCTGGAGGAGTTTGAATTGGACGGTTGGACGATCTTGCTGTGGTGGACCATCGGTTTGCTAGTCCTAAGCACTAATCTTACTTTAACCTACATTTCGATGCATGTGAGGAACCCGCTCTGACGGTTATCTGAGGATAGCATTTTTTTTATTTTCTTTGTTTCTTTTGACTTATCTTCTAGTTTTTTTTTTTG
>NW_021410309.1:0-433 GCF_001605985.2 Dendrobium catenatum | reverse complement strand
AATCGTATCAATCAATTCTGCCAGTCAATAGTACCAAGCGGCTCAAATAAACGATCAAATCAATACGGCGAAAGATCTATTGAAATCAAAGCAATACAATCAGCTTCATAAAGGAAATCAATTCTACGATACAAATCCATACGGCAACAATTTATTCAATCAATCAATCAATAATCGATACGACGAATCAATGTATCAATGTATCCATATCATGAATCAATACTAGTGATCAATGATCAATCATTAAATCAATATCTATAGTCCATAATCCCCCTGACATGCTATTGATCTATCATGTCAATATCTATGAATCAATACGCATAATTCATATTAATATTGGTGCCGGTATCTATGAATCAATCAAGTCGATAATATCAATAATCAATTAATAAAATTAATAAAGCCGTTCAATAATAAATCAATTCAATAAATC
>NW_021410308.1:0-238 GCF_001605985.2 Dendrobium catenatum | reverse complement strand
TCCTGTCGTCGACTGGAGCGGTTTGCCTGCTACCTTCTGCCATTGAAGCTCGAAGTCAAGCTCTGATACCAGTTGGTGTATGGAACACACTGATCCTGCAACAAATAAGAAAAATAGAGAAAGAAAGGAAACGGAGAAGGGGAAGAAGAACGGAGGTTCCCGGTGAAGGAGTATATTTTCCACTGTAATAATTCAATACCCGTCTTCTACAGCTCCTCATACTAGTATAATACTATGG
>NW_021410307.1:0-526 GCF_001605985.2 Dendrobium catenatum | reverse complement strand
AACTATGAGCTAAAAATCCTAGCTAATAATGAGCTAATCTCTAGTTCAATAAATGAACTAAAGCCTAGCTCATAAATGAGCTAAAATTCTAGCTCAATTGGATTGAGCCAGTAGACTCAAGGGAAGCCAAAATCTGATTTATTTTGGACTTGTGTTGACCCCCCCTTTGTCTACATCAGACTCCCCTTCTTGCGAATTCAGCTCCTGATGAATTATTTGTTGATTCCCTTGAGGCGGTGCAGACTGTTCATCGAGCTCCTTGAGTTTTTCTCCAAATCTTTTCAGAATTTCCTCTTGTTCCTTTTCAAATTGCTGTTACAGATACCTTTTGTATTTTTCAAACTTTTGATCACATAGGAACATGTGATATTGCAATTTGTAGAGTCGATCTTAAAGTGGATCCGTTGAGTCACCTTCTGTAGGAATCCACCTGTCCAACGGGAGTGGGACATTAGGATCATGTTGCTCGCTTTCCTCCATGAATGATTTCATATTTTTGGGATTTTCCATTTTTTGACTCAATAAA
>NW_021410306.1:0-729 GCF_001605985.2 Dendrobium catenatum | reverse complement strand
GATGTCTAATTAGAGGTGATTAAAGACTAATTAAAGATTTAATGAAATTTAATATTGATTTTAATTTTGAGTGATTGTGAGTTTGATTTTGAGTTGATTTAAATTGATTGAGATTGATTTTTAGATTTTAGAAATTTTATTTAATTTATTTGGAGTTTATTAAAATAAAAGAAAAAAGATCCTTAATGAAGGATCTCCTAAATCTACTAGTTATTTTGAGATCAATTAATGTCAAATCAAGGTGTATTTGATTATTGGTTATATAACACTAGTTTTCTAAGTTTAAGTTTCATCCCAAAGGGGATGTATGTAGTTCTTCCTAGATTGATCTAAGTTGACTAAGACCAAGTCCTTAATTATTGTTCTTAATGTCACTAGGTTATAGAATTGATATCAATGTCTATCTATCCCTTTAGGACACTAATTATAAGCACACCAAAATAAACATGAACAATAGAAATAAAAGTGCTCCTAATATTCTATGGAAGGATTATAGTGAATTATTATAGTTATAGGTCATTTAATAACCTATAAGTTTAAATAATTTACTACAGAGGAATAGAGACATCAAATTAGAATGAGGTGATTTTGGAACATATACATATATGCATATGTATATCAATATCCCTAAATCAAGAATCAACCTAATTTGATATTGTGATCATGTATAGTTCATTAGTTATTTAAACTAGATTATGCATGATATTGAAGATGAATTTTAACTAAAAC
>NW_021410305.1:0-221 GCF_001605985.2 Dendrobium catenatum | reverse complement strand
TTAGAGTTGAGACCTAAAAAACAAAAGCTCTAAGAAAGTTGTCCTAAACAAATTCTTAGCGGCTCACTCTTTTCAATTCCATTTGAGTTGATTGTATGAAAAAATAACTTTTTTTAAAGCTATTATATAAAGTAGCTTCCTATAAAACCTCACTCCCCAAGAAAACTTCAATTCAATATAAACTTTTATATTATAATATAATTTTTATAGTTAATTATATA
>NW_021410304.1:0-303 GCF_001605985.2 Dendrobium catenatum | reverse complement strand
GAAGCATCAAAAACAGACCGTAAAAACACAAGAGAGATCCACCCATTAATTTTTTCTAGCAACAGGAATCCCCAAAGTATCCTTTCTCACAAGCTCCCTTAATTGATCTGGCAAACAATTTGGTTCAAATAAGATATCAATACCAGAAGAACAATCCAAATTCGCTAACCAGTAGCACAGGAGTTGCATTCTCTGAAAATATGGCTTAAGGTGCAGTTTAACTTAGAAAAAGCAATTTTAATATTTCTAATAAGATAAAAAAACCACGGGTGAACAGACAAATCCTTCTTAATAAGTTGAGTA
>NW_021410303.1:0-257 GCF_001605985.2 Dendrobium catenatum | reverse complement strand
GTAGAAGGAACTTCTGCTGCACACATTGGCGTTGACCAAAAAGAAGTAGAATCTTAATAGTGTAAGGGAGGGCATCTCCCAACCTTAAGCCTATAGGATGCTAATAGAAGGCTTACACCTACTAGATAAAAGAACTGGAGAAACCAAGGTAGGGAATACATAACCTTGGGTCTAAGGAAGGGCATCACCCAACCTTAGGCCTATACGATGCTATTAGAAGACTTACTCCAAATAGGCAAGCGAACTGGAAACCAAAG
>NW_021410302.1:0-942 GCF_001605985.2 Dendrobium catenatum | reverse complement strand
CGGCGGCGGTGCTGCGATGGTGGCTCCTAGGGCTGTGTGGATGCTGTCGTCGAATCACATGTAAGGGCTGGGGATTTGGCCGCAAATTGCGGGCGTTGACCCGAATGGAAGCATAATTCCTCTTCTTGATTAAAGATCGAACCGAAAGTCGAAGATTCAAGATCTTATTATTTATTAAAGATCCGTTCAAATCTTTGAGGTGAAGCTTTCGAGTATGATTGTAGGTTGATTGACGAGGAGGGTCATTTCATTGTTGTGTGTTGGAGCAGTGGATCAAATCAAGAACCTGGGTGACAGGTAGGTCTTTGACTCGAAATCGAACATGTATAGTGTGAGGTCGCAGGTTGGAGTGTGCACAAGTGTCATAGGAATACTGGTGGGTCAGTGTTGGAACGTGAATTTGAGCCGTTAATTGGAAGTCATGATTATGGTCATTCGCGAGCGGGATTGGGCTTGGTTCGGTGGGATTGCTTATGGAGTTAGTGCTGGAAGACAGTTAGATCACATTAGGTGAAGAGATGGTTCTTTAATTATAAAACTTTGACGAATGTGGAGATTGTGAGGGGTTAGTCCAGTTTTAGTTAGGTTGCTCCTCCGATTACCACAACAATGTAAATGCCAATATATAGATATTGTATGAGATGTATTGATTTGGGAAAATTTTTAATAAAGCTTTAGTTTATGTTTTCCTACAAATTGATGTCTCTATCCCTCTTAATAACTTAATTTATAATCCTATAATCACTTTAAATTCAAGAAATATAATTACCTATTAAAAATATTAAACTCCTCGTTGAAAATTGCAAAAAATCTAACTGAAAAGGGCATTTTATAAAAAGGTACGTATTTTAAAAATAAATTAGCTTAAGGAGCAGTTTAAGAAAAGAATTTAAAAAGGAGCAAACACGGAACTTCATTATCCACTTTTAATAGAAACCGGAA
>NW_021410301.1:0-209 GCF_001605985.2 Dendrobium catenatum | reverse complement strand
ATTAAACTTTTCTCAATCATTGTAAATATTTGATATTTCTTGGTACTTTCACTATAAAGTTTGCTCAAATATTCTCCTTGTTTTTCAACAACTCATGCAAAAGTTAAAATTTTCTAAGAAAAATTTTATCATGTTGCATTTAGTTCTCCTAGAACTTGCAAACGAGGACTCAAAAAAATTCATATGATTTTCTTTGAGTTACTCAAAAT
>NW_021410300.1:0-998 GCF_001605985.2 Dendrobium catenatum | reverse complement strand
ACAACTTAGACAAGACTTACAAACGACTCTTGCAAGATACTTACAATTTGGACGCTTCAAACTTTGACACAAACAAAATGACACCCTAAAATTGCTTTCTTTGAGAAGAAGGATACAATGGAATGGATACTATGGAGAGAAGAAAGAGATTAGAAGCCAAGAAGATTGGTGGAAAGAGCCCGCAGGATTTCCATAGAAGAAGAAGAAGAAATGGAACAAAGCTCTCAAGCTTTTTCCAAGAAAACCTCTCAGATTTTGTCTCCAAAAATCACTCACATTACCTTTTTTAAAACAACCACAAAACAACTATTTATAGGCACAAAGAAGGAATACAAACAGCCACCTAAAAGCAATATTTAAAGCCATTAAAATAGGGAGATAGAAGGCCATAAGTTACTAAGAAGAAGACCAAAAGACTGCAGGAATTCTGTAGGAAAACTGCACTGAAAACAATGGAAAGACTCTTGGAAATCTCCCCAAAACTGCCATCAAAACAGTCCCCAAAAAGCTGCTCAAATTCTGTCCAAAACTCTTCAAATTCTGTCCAAAAAACTGCCCAGAAAACTGTCCAAAAACAGTCCAAAAAACTGTTCAAATTCCACCCATAAATGGGTATTAAAAGGCCAACAGATTTCATTTCAGAAATCCCAAAGACTCTTCAATCCACGGCTTTAGCACAAGAAACCAGGAACTCAATTCACGGGAGAAAGGAGGCAGACACGGCAGCAAGGAAATCCCAAACGGCACCTCAAAAATCCAAGCAGAAATCAGCCACGGAATCATCCAGGAACACAGCCAAAAGCCACGGTTTCAGCCCAGGAAACCAGGAGGCGAATTAAACTTCCAACAGGGAATTCAAGACACGGTCCACCCGAAGAGGCAGCAACAAACCCGAAGAGCAGTAGCCGTGGAAGAGAATTCCAAAGAAGAAAAAAACTGCAGCAGCTTCAATTCAAGAAGAATATGAAAGAACAAATTCCACTCATCTAATCTAGCTC
>NW_021410299.1:0-792 GCF_001605985.2 Dendrobium catenatum | reverse complement strand
TTGAAAATATTTTGCAAATAAATGCAAAATCAGAAAATGCATGCCTGGGAATATTACCAAGATCAATTGGTTTCTTAGGTTGAAACTATAAACTATTTCAAAAAAAGTTTTGTTAGTGGCCCTAAAAAGAACTATTATAAGCAAGCCCAGCTGTTGATAAGTGAAGATCTCAATTGCATAAACTCCTACCCACCAAACTTTTGAGGAGGTTTCCTAAAAATCTATTGATTGCCTCAGTCTGGCCAACAATTTAGGAGTGAAACGCAAAAGAAATTCCAGTGTGGTACCCATCAACTTTGGCAATGTTTTCCGGAAATAAAACACAAATTTGACATCTTTGTTAGAACCAATTGTGAAAACAAGTCTATGGAGACTAACGATCTCTTTAAAGAAAAAGCTTGTTACATATGAAGCGTTATTGGATTTTGAACAACATAAGAAATGGATCATTTTAAAAAATCACTCAACCATAATAAAAATACTATTGTGAACTCGAGGATTCCTAGGTAAGCCTAAAATAAAATCCATAGAAAGGCCTTCTCGAGGCCTAAAAAGAATGGATAAAGCAAAATATCTTCCTGCTTCTTGCTTTGTGGTCGTGATTTTTCTACCGTCAAAGCACTAAAGACACAACTCTTTCAACATCTCGCTTCAGAAAAGTCCAATAAAATCTAAGTTCAAGGATATGTATAGTTTTCATCTTTTCAAAATGTCTAGCAATACGTTGTGGGCTCCGAAAATTCGTCCCCGGCCTTCGCTCGCTTTTCTTATTCGGCGAGAGAGTTTTAACGA
>NW_021410298.1:0-241 GCF_001605985.2 Dendrobium catenatum | reverse complement strand
ACCCACCAAAAGTACCCAGAGATATGGCATCTAGCGGTATCCAGTGGTACCCAACGGTACCCTGATGGGGTACCCATATGGGTAGCTAGCGGTACCTAGATGGGGTACCGAGCGATACACACTGGTGAACAACGGTAGGCACATGTACAAATCGGTACCTAAAGGTACGTGAACACAAGTACTCACTATAGATTATATAAAAATCCCTAACCCTAAACCATAAACTTGATATTTACAAAAC
>NW_021410297.1:0-294 GCF_001605985.2 Dendrobium catenatum | reverse complement strand
TCAAGCCTTGACAATCGTCGTTTGAGTCGAATAATTTCTTGCTGAAGATCTTCTATTTCAGCTTGTTGCAACGTTCTTCGGAGAGGCATCTTGCTTTTATCCTTCAAGAATTTATTCAAGACAATCAAGAACAGCTGCGGAACTCCTACGCTTGGAGCCGTTCGTTAGACTGGAGAAACTGGTGCCTGAAGATGTGAGTCCGATGGAGCCGAGGATGATCCAGCGGTAAATTTCTGGCACTTCTTGGCTTTAAGCTGCAGTTTGCCTGACGGAGCCGAGGTAGAAAAACGGAAG
>NW_021410296.1:0-227 GCF_001605985.2 Dendrobium catenatum | reverse complement strand
AAAAAGAATTTGAATTTTAATTGGACACAATGGGGAAAAAGGATTCATGTAGCCGACCCCACGTAGTGGGATAAAGGCTTGATGTTGTTGTTATTGTTGTGTTCATTGTGATCTAGCTCCAATGCAAGTTTGTCTATTCTGTCAAAAGCCACTTCTAGTTCAACATGCATGGTTTTCAAGGATTCATGTGCTTCTATTAATTCAATATGCTTCTTATTTAATACATC
>NW_021410295.1:0-265 GCF_001605985.2 Dendrobium catenatum | reverse complement strand
ATATATAAGAACTGATACCATGAAAGTGCATCAAAGGCACATCAAGTTATACCTATTTGTGAAGGAGACAAACTTTTGCAACATCTGGAATACAATTTCCTAGAGTGGATCACCCTAGAATGCCAAAGGATTGGAAGAACAACTTATAGACTTAAAACAAATATGCAAGAATAACAGTAGTCAAGAAACAATGATGTTTGTTATCATCAAAATCACAGTACTTGGGTCCAGATTTGCAACAATTGAGATAGAAGAGGAGGTAACA
>NW_021410294.1:0-537 GCF_001605985.2 Dendrobium catenatum | reverse complement strand
TTGTACACACACCACCTAGCCTAGGTTCTCCTAGATTCAAGGACTTGAATGTGATGCTTATGTTTTCTTACATGTTATCAAGGGTTAGTCCAAACTTTGATTCAAACCTACACAACTTAGTGACATAATTAAGGACAATAATTAAGGACATATGTTTAGAAAACTTAGAATATTTCCAATAATTAGGATTCACTTCCCCTTGAGTTGAAACTTTAAAAATTTGAACTTAATGACATGTACAGCCATTAGATAAATTTTCATTGGTTTTAGATATTATTAAGTCCCCTAATCAATTTTCCTAAGTTTAAGCCTTAATTAAACAATTAAACCTTTCAGAAAATGCAATAAATTAAGATTAAACCCAAAAAATACATGTAACCCCTCTAACTGACCAAAATCAAGTCATTAACCAATGAAAATTAAAATCTCTTGTATTTGACAGCATATTAAACCTTAATTTAATTTTAAGTGAAATTGAATATTTAATTAAAATAATTAATTAATAATAATTAAAAATTCCAAAAAAATTTCCCAAAC
>NW_021410293.1:0-213 GCF_001605985.2 Dendrobium catenatum | reverse complement strand
GGCAATTACACAGTCAGCAACCGTTTACACGCGCCGCACGTTGATTCGTTAGGCAATCATAAGCTTTAATGGTTAACGGCCGGGTTAACCACAGCTGTTGGACGGCGGATCAAATGGTTGGGATTAACGGCGCTCCGATACCGCGAGATCTAATCTGAGCCGTTGATCAAGATCAACGGCTGAGATTTCGTCTTTAACCTCCCGCTCGTATCC
>NW_021410292.1:0-365 GCF_001605985.2 Dendrobium catenatum | reverse complement strand
GGGACATTCACTTAGGCTTAACAACCTAATTACTAGAATCAACATATCTTTCTCCTGGTCCGATGCTTCAGAGACCAGATATACCCATAAGATTTTTTGCCTTTCATTATTTTCTCAGTTCAAATTTTTAAATTAGGGCACTGATTTTTCATATGTCCAGGTTTCCTATATCGAAAGCAAATAACGTCAGAAGGAATATGAACATCCTTACAATTTTTACTTTTTTTTTTTACTTTTGCTTATGCTTTGGTGAGCTTTGTGATTTGCTTGACAGATCATTGCTATCTTCACAAACTAAGCTTCCTCTTTCCATAACTTCAGCTTTTAAAATAATTGTTTCACCTGCATCCAAAAGTCTTTGACCC
>NW_021410291.1:0-306 GCF_001605985.2 Dendrobium catenatum | reverse complement strand
GGGATAGAGAGAGAGAGAGAAGATAGAGAGATATATAGAGAGAGGGAGAGTGAGAAAGCAAGGAAAGGGAGAGTGAAAGAGCAAGGGATGAGAGAGAGAGAGAGCTTGGGAGAGAGGGAGAGAGAGAGGGAGACTGGGAGAGAGAGAGAGAGAGAGCATGGTAGAGAGAAAGAGAGAGGGGAGAGGGAGGGAGAGAGAGAGAGAGAGGGAGTGGGCAAGGGAAGAGATATAGAGAGAGAGCAGGGAAAGGAAGAGTGAGAGAGTCAGGGGAGAGAGAGAGGAGGAGAGAGAGAGGGTGAGAGAGAG
>NW_021410290.1:0-230 GCF_001605985.2 Dendrobium catenatum | reverse complement strand
AAATAACAAGCAGTTATTCCCAAACAGTTATATATATGCATAAAGGAAAGTAAAACACACTGGCCACGCTCTTTTTATTTGGGGGCTTTAGCAGCTGAAGCACCTGTGCAAGCATTTATAACAATTAATAATATTTTTTTTATTTAGCCCCCTCTTACTGCCCTGTGTGAGCATGGCCACCTGCAGAAAACTGTGTGAACATCCAGATCGTACCTAACCTAAGGGTAATC
>NW_021410289.1:0-224 GCF_001605985.2 Dendrobium catenatum | reverse complement strand
TCCAAAAATGAAATTAAAGATTAAAAGACTTGGATACATCTGGCCTACAATGATTGACGATTGCATGAATACTGCAAAGCACTGTCATCAATGTCAGGTCCATGGTGTGGTTTTACATCAACCGCCTAATGTGTTACCCCTACGATAGCCTCGTGGCTCTTTGAAAGTTGGGGCACAGATATCATTTGGCCGATTGACCCTCCTTCCGTGAGAGGTCATCGTTT
>NW_021410288.1:0-274 GCF_001605985.2 Dendrobium catenatum | reverse complement strand
CTGTATAGAAGAGGTCGAGAGAATCCATCGAGGATATAAGACCTATCCGAGATTGTATGTTAGAGCCCTGCTCGATGACCTTAACGTATATGGAAGAGGTCAAGAGAATCCACCAAGGATATAAGACCTATCCGAGGTTGTATGTCGGAGCCTTTGCTCGATGACGTTAACCTGTATGGAAGAGGTCGAGAGAATCCACCGAGGATGTAAGACCTATCTAAGGTTGTATGTCATAGCCCTGCTCGATGATGTTAACCTGTGTGGAAGAGGTCGA
>NW_021410287.1:0-207 GCF_001605985.2 Dendrobium catenatum | reverse complement strand
TATGTGTAGTTAAATATTTGATTTGATGATAATAAATTTTATTTGGTGTAGCTTAATGATTTGCATGTATTCTTTATAGGTTAATCAAGTCACAATAACCATAAGGATAATTAGAATGCTGCACTTTGACAAAATTAAAAAAATGCAAGAGAGATGATATAAAAAAAAAAAATCTTTCATCCTTAGTTTTATTAGATAAACATTAAG
>NW_021410286.1:0-640 GCF_001605985.2 Dendrobium catenatum | reverse complement strand
GAGCCATCCTCTTCTTGATCTGAATGATCAAGTATGTTGGCCATTAAGCACAAATTAGTGACTTCCTTTTCTTTTTGTCTCCGATGAATCTGAAGCTAAGTCCGCCCAAAAAGCTCTTTGGAATTTCTTTTTACCATTTTTCACAAATGGTTTCTCCTCTACTTTCTCCTTGCAAGGATTTGCTTTGAGTAATGGGCATTCAGTCTTTATATGTCCAGGTTTCCTGCATTCATAGCAAATAACTTCATTAGAAAACTTTGCATTTCTATTGAACTTATCTCTATTCCGTTGTTGGCGTCTTTTTTGCTTCCTCTTCAAAAAGCTTATGAATTGTCTAGTCATTAAAGCAATGCCATCTTCATCCTCAGGTTGTGAATTTTCATTTTCAGACTCTTCCACATTCAATGCTATATTCTTCTCCCTTCGTAGTTCACCTGCATTAATCTTTCTTTGGCTAACTCCTTGCTCGTAAGCAATTAGCGATCCAAGAATATTATCAATGGAATATATGTTTAGATCTTTAGACTCTGTAATTGCAGTAATTTTAGCATCATAAGCAGTAGGCAAGCATCGTAAAATTTTATTAAACATTTCAGCATTAGTTAATTCTCTACCTAAAGCATGCAAAGAGGTGACAATT
>NW_021410285.1:0-7227 GCF_001605985.2 Dendrobium catenatum | reverse complement strand
CATTACTTGACCACCTATGTTTTATAATATACTTTTTTACTTTTGAAAAACTCGCATATCCACCTTTTTATAATTTATAGATTATCGTATGTGGATGCTTATTAAGGAAGATATTCTACACTATTTAGACTTATTGATGGTGTGAAAATTGAACTTCCTTTTACTAAATGGACTTTTGATGATAGAGATCTAGCATAACTTAATGCAAAATATTAAAATTATTTTTCTGTGTAATAAAATTTGAAGATTACATACATATTTCAATATGTACAACTGGTAAAGAAATCCGTGATAGATTATATATTACTTATAAAGGCATAAGTGAAGTTAAGTAATCTAGGTTGAATATCTTAATGCATGACTATGAGCTTTTTTTGCATGAAATCTAGTGAGTCAATATTTGAAATGTATACTAGGTTTATACAAATAGTCACCTTCCTACATGACTTAAGAAGAGAGCTAACTAACTATGAGAAAGTTAACAAAATTTTGAGATATCTACCTTCTTCTTTTAATGCTAAGATTAATGTTATAACTAAATCCAAGGATTTGAATATTTATTTGATCAATAACTTACTTGGATCACTAATTACTTATGAGCAATGAGTGAACCAAAGACAGCTTGATGTAGGTGAGAAAAAGAAGGAGAACACTATAGACTTGAAGGCTAATAATTCATATACTAATTTTTATAGTTCTGAAAGTGAGAACATTGCTTTAATTACCAAGAAATTCAAGAGCTTCTTAAGGAAAAAGCAAAATCACCATCACAAATGAAAAAAAAGGTAAGAATAGCAAGAATTCTAAAGGTTCTTCTGATGTGATTTGTTTTGAATGTAGAAAGCAGGGATATGTAAAAGCTTATTTCTCTACGCTTAAGGATCACCCAAGCAAGGAGAAGGATGAAAAAAATCCTAAGTTCAGGAAGGATAAGAAACATATTAAAAAGGTATTCTGGGAGGATTCTGCATCCAACTCCTCTAAAACTGAAGCTGAAGAGGAGACAATAAACTGTGTTTTATGGCGGATGATCATCTTGGTCACTATGATCAAGAAGAGATATATGAATTAACATATGATCAATTGCTTGATGTTTATGAGAAAATTCAATTATCTTATAGAAAACTTTAAAAATTGCATGCTAGCCTGAAACTGGAATTTTTAAACTTACAAAAAGAGCATGGAGTTTTGATTAACGATCATTCTATACTTAAAAGCAATCACATGACATTATTAGATGAATTTAATGCTTTGAATAAAAAGTATTTTGAATTGACTGATAAGCATGATTCCCTGAAAAATTTACATGTTGAGCTAGAAACTACATATAAGGACTTATATACTTTTAATACTAATTTAGATAGTAACGAGCATGCTTTGAAAATAAAAATTTGAATTCTTAAAAATTTAAATAAGTTTTTAGAAGCTGAATTAACTACTTGCAAAGAAAATAGAAAACCACTCATAATGCTTGCGTTTTACAATACATCAAATCATCATGCATCATTCAAACCTAGGATGAGGCACTATAACCCGAGTAGATTAGTAAACCCTTTTCTTGGTGCTAGATGTTTTTCATATTGCATGCTAGGACATATTTTCCACACATGCACCATTCACCATAGAATACATTTAGTGTGGAGACCCAAATTGAATGATTCAAAACATAATACAGATTCATTGCGTTATGCTTTTCATAAGAAGGGACCCAAACTTGTTTGTATTCCTAAATCTAATATTTGATAATTTTATAGGTGTTCTCTCACAAAAGATCTTGTGACAGCATATGATACTTGGATAGTAGATGATCACATCAAATGACTAGAGATGTTAAACAATTCTTTTCGCTGGAGGCCAGGGCTGGTGGCAGGGTCACTCTTAGAGACAACTCTGCCAAGAAAGTGGTGGGCACATGTATAATTAGAAACTCTATGAACCATTTGATCAAAAATATTTTACTCGTTAATGGCTTGAAACATAACTTCTCAATATCAATCAGCTCTGTGATAAAGGCTTCAGCATAAATTTTTTATTAAATAACTATATTATGAGCTTAAATAATAATACTATTTTATAGGAAAAAAAGGATAAATAATATCTACATATTTGATTTAAATAATATTAAATGTGCTGCTTTATTTTTCTTAAAAATTATTATTGATGAGTCTTAGTTGTGGCATAAGAGGTTGTGTCATGCTAGCATGAAAATACTTAGAAAAGTAACCCAAAATAACTTAGTAAGAGAAATCCCCAATCTTAAATTCACCAAGGACCATTTGTGTGATGCCTGTCAGTTTGGGAAACAAGTCAAATCCTCTTTCTATTCCATTAAGAACATTAGTAACTCTAAACCCTTAAAAGTCCTTCACATGGATTTATTTGGATCCATTAGTACTGCAAGTTTAGGTGGAATGACATTGGATTTATAATTGTCGATGACTACACAAGGTTCACTTGGATTAGATTTTTTGTTACATAAAAGTGAGTCATTCGATGAATTTAAATTATTTTTCACTCATATTCAGAAAAATCTATGTTGTAAGATCTTGACCATCCATAGTGACCATGGTGGAGAGTTTAAAAATGAGAGATTTAAAACTTTTTGTGAGGAGCAAGGGATTAGTCACAACTTCTCAGCTCTTAGGATCTCTCCACAGAACGAGGTAGCTGAAAGGAAGGACATGACATCATGGAAGCTACTAGAGTGATATTTTTTGAGTATTCACTTTCAAAATACTTTTGGGATGAAATGATGAACACAACTTATTATATATTGAATAGGGTGAATATTAGATCCAAACTGAATAAGACACCCTACGAGATCACTAAGGGTAGGACACCCAACCTTTCACACCTCCATGTCTTTGGTTGTAAGATTTTTATTCTAAATAATGGGAAATCACTCTTAAGAAAATTTGACCCAAAATTCTGATGGAGTGTTCTTAGGTTATTCAAGTGTAAGGAAATCATATATAATGTTTAATAAGAGGACTTTGGTGTTGGAGGAGACTACTCATGTAGTATTTGATGAATCTAATTATGAGAAGTTTAGAGTTGAGGAAGAAGATGAAGTAGGTGAAATTATCCAAGGAGTAAAAACTATAAATCTGGAGGAAATGGTAGAACATTAAATCACTTTGCCTAGAGATTAGAGATATTCATCGAGTCATCCTAAAGAATTGATCTTGGAGACCCTTTCGAAGGTGTTAGAATGAGGCATGGACTTAGAAAAGAAGTTAACCACTCTATATTTATCTCAATGACTGAATCCACTAACATCAATCAAGTCATTTCTGATGAATTTTGAATCCTAACTATACAAGAAGAACTAAACCAATTTATTAGGAATAATATATGGGAGCTAGTAGAAAGACCAAAGGACTAAAGTGTAGTAGGAACCAAATGAGTCTTTAAGAATAAAATAAATGAGTATGGTGTGGTGGTTAGGAATAAGACAAGATTACTGGCTAAGGGGCATAATCAAATAGGAGAGAATGATTTTGAAGAGACTTTTACCTCTATAGTTAGATTGAAAGCAATTAAAGTGCTATTAGTCTTTGTCAGCTATAAGAGATTTAAGCTTTTCCAAATGGATGTCAAGAGTATATTTTTAAATGGGATGATAAAAGGTTTAAAGAGAAACCCCTAGGATTTGAGAATTCTAAATTTCCAAATAATATTTTTAAAATTTAAAAAGGATTTGTACGGATTAAAATAGGCACTTAGGGTATGATTTGAGAGGCTTAACACATTCCTACTAGAAAGGGAGTTTGTTAAGGAGAGCATAGACACCACCCTTTTTCTGAGGAGAGTAGGAGATGAATTACTCATTATTCAGTTCTATGTTGATGATATACATTTTGGATCTTCTGATAAAAAATTATGTGATAATTTTTTTTAAAATAATGAGTAAAAAATTTGAGATGAGTATGATAAGAGAATTGTCATACTTTTTAGGGTTTAGCATAAGATAAATAGATGATCGAACCTTTCTTAATCAATCAAATTTCATTAAGGACATCTTTAAAAAATATGAAATGGATAAAACTAAACCAATAAACACTCCTATGAGCTCTAGGGTTCAATTAGATAAAGACTCAAATGAAAAATCAATTGATCAAAAGAAATACAGAAGAATAATTGGATCGCTTATGTACTTGATAGCTAGTAGACCTGATATAATATTTAGTATTTATTTTTATACTAGATTTCAAGCTAGTCCAAAGGAGTACCACCTGAATGCAGTTAAGATAATCCTTAGATATCTTTTAGGAACCCAAAACTTAGAAATCTGGTATCCAAGGCACAACACTTCTTTTGAGATTACAGGATATTCTAATTCAGATTTTATAGGGTATAGGGTGGATAAAAACAGCACCTCTGGAACATATCAATTCATAAGATAATCCTTAGTCTCCTGGTCTAGTAGAAAACAAAACTCATTTACACTTTTCACTGCTAAAGTTGAATATATAGCCTTAGGAAGTTGTGTGGCCCAAATCCTTTGGTTAAAGCAACATATTTTAGATTTAGGATTACCTGTAGGCACAAAGTCAATTCTATGTAATAACACTAGTACAATCTATATTTTTAAAAATTCTATCCAATATTCTAGAGCCAAACACATTGACATAATTAGGCTTCACTTTATTAGGGACCATATTACTAAAGGAGATATTGAACTACACCATGTAGCAATTGAAAATAAACTAGATGATATCCTTACTAAACCACTGGCCTTTAAAATTTTCAACATCTTAAGGGCCAGATTAAGTGTTATAAACATAAATGCTTAAACTTGTTGATTACTAAACTCTGAATCTTTCTTTTTTTTTATCTTACTTTTATTTTTGTTTGCATGATTGTTTATGTTTATATGTTCCTGTTTTCCATTTTTTGGTGTTATTTTACTTTTCACTTTAGCTTTATTTTATATATCACTACTGGAATGAAAATTTTTCATTGCTTTTATTTTTGAAAATTTGTAATCAATGATTGACATCCCTAAATCAGTTAAAGGAATAAATACTATTGATTTTTTCCCTTCCTTTAACTCCTTTAGTGATATAATTTTCTTTTTTAAGCAAAAATCTATTTCAAATTAACAATTAGACTTTGAAATTGAGATATTTTCTATCTTCTTACAATAATCTATTTCATATAAATAATGTTCAAAGTCTTTAAATACTTTCAAGCTTTCTTGATCATGTTATTATATTTATCATATGTATATGATTCTACTTTATGATTTATTCCTCCTTATAATAGATAGTGAGTTTTTCTTCTCTATTATCTAGAATATATTCTCACAACTGAGGTCTTTAAAGGTTCAAAAGGAAGTGAGCTTGCAAAAGTAATAAGAGGCATAAAATGAGCCCCAAAAAAATGAAAAGAAGCGCAATGATCGCCAAAAAATTTAAAGATACAAAAAGTGTGTCAAAAATTAAAAGATGTGCAAAGTGTGCCAAACAACTAACAAGAGACATAAAATAAACCCACAAAGAAATAAGCCTCATTCTCTTTCAAACCTTTAAATCTTAGAAGAATTCATATGTCATTTGGTATTTTCAATCACTTGATTTTTGAAACTCTTGATTTTGACTCATTACTTTGCTATATTATTCTATCAGATATGTTTTCTAAAATAAGTTTTGAATGGATCACTTTTTTTATCCGATTTTTTAGTTAGATCTTTATTTTTAAAATATGGTTTACCTAGTAAGAAGTTCGAGCTGGAGTTAACAAGATCAGTTGTTCTATCATTTTTTAGATTTTGTCAATGTTAATTCATTTTTTACTAATTTTTAATTCAATCATAAGGGAAGTTTATTATTGTCTAGTATTAATTAAAAAAAACTTGATTTTATACTTTCTTATTATTTTGATCATATTTTCATTATATTTTGTACTTATTTTTATTTTATGTTCTATTTAGTGGTTGTTTTTCTTTTTCCTCCTTTTTGTGATGTCAAAGGGGGGTAGTAGTGTTATTGTTATATCATTTGTATTATTTTCTTATTTTAGTAATTTTTTTTTACTTATATTGTTCTCCTTTGTTTTATATTTTATTTCATTTTTTTAATAAATGAAAAAAAGTGATCTAAAATATTCCAACAATAATGTTTGTCATCATAAAAAATGGGGAGATTATTACATATCTAGATCCAAGTACTGTGATTTTGATAAAAACAAACATTATTTTTCCTTTACTACTGCCATTCATGCATATCTGTTTTATGTGCCCATCTCATTAAACTTTCAGGTCCACAAGTTTGCTTGGAATATCAATCAACTCAAGATCAAATAGACTAAGATTGAGTTAGTCTATAATTTCTATTTCAATGCTTTTTTTATCTTTTCTTGAGTCAAATGTATCTTGGTGGACCCTGAAGCTAAGTAATCTTGTCCACACACATTCAAAGGGGAGAAATTTAGTGAGTTAGAGTTTTTCTATTTTTGATCATATCATACAGGACGATTTTATATCATCTTGGATGATCTTTGACAGCAAGTTAAAAATTAGGGCAATTTTTAAGACCTTCTTTATAAGATCTCTTATTTGTTAATGAGAGTATCTTTTGTTGTTGTCCTAACTTGAGAGAGCTTAGAGAAGGAGAGGGAGAGCTAGAGAGAGAGAGAGAGAGAGAGAGAGAGAGAGAGAGAGAGAGAGAGAGAGAGAGAGAATCTTGTGAGGGGGAGCTTGTGAGATGTTTATAAAGGTTGCTCCAAGAAAGGATTCAAGTCGTCTTCTCTAATCATCGTCCTTTGATCCTTGGTGGCTGTAGGGAGGTCTTCTTTAGTATTAGATCAAGGTTCTCTGCCTAGTTCAGGAGGAAGCAAAAGGAGTTGTGGTTCTCTACCTGCTTTAGGAGGAAGTAAAACGACTCAAGGTTCTTTGCCTCACTAGGGTTGAAAAGAGTGTATAAGGGCTTCTTCGTCTTGTTGTGGGAGCAAAATGAGAGACACTAGGGTTTAGTGCAATACCTGGAGGAAAGGCTTCGGAGAGTGGACATAGGTCAAGTTGATTGAACCACTATAAAATCTATTGTGTTCTTTCTATTTTATTCTCGCACTTTATTTTTCGCATTTTAATTTCTATGGTTAATGTGTGGTTGAAATATTTGATTTGCTTTGTTAATCTCTTCTGCGTCAAGAGTTGATCTTGTTTTTTTTAAAATATTCAAAAATATTTTTCTATATGTTTAAGAATTTTTTAAAACTACAATT
>NW_021410284.1:0-393 GCF_001605985.2 Dendrobium catenatum | reverse complement strand
TTTCAACGGTCGTTCGGATTGACTCCTCGGGACGATCACCTGTATCTAATCGTCCTGGCCGATATTATTCATTTTTTTTATTTTCATTGTGTTTGCTTTCTATTACTGTGTTTTTATCTTTTTTTCTTTTATTTTAATTTTTGAGGGCTTTGATCATCACCATCCTTCATTATGTTTCAAATTCTAGTCACATCGTCCTGGCCGATACCTTTATCGTCCTGAACGATAGGGCAAAATCTTTTCAAATTTCTATATGCTGATCTTTTCTGTGCTTTTTATAACTCATCGTCCTGGACGATCCTATATCGTCTTGGACGATCCTATATCATCCTGGACGATCCTATATCATCCTGGACGATATGATCAAACTCTGTTATAATCATGTTGATAGTC
>NW_021410283.1:0-255 GCF_001605985.2 Dendrobium catenatum | reverse complement strand
TCCGTCAGAGGTTAGGGCCTCAAGTGGAGATCTGGCAGAGCAATGGCGTCAGGCGGTAGTCTGGCAGAGGTGAGGGCCTCCGGTGGTGGCCCGACGGAGCAACGGCATCAGGCGGTAATCCGACGGAGGTGAGGGCCATAAGGGGTGGTCCAACGGAGGTGAGGGCCTCAAGCGAAGGTGAGGGCCTCTAGTGAAGGTGAGGGCTTCTGACGAAGGTGAGGGCCTCATATGGTGGTCTGGCGAAGTGGAGGTCCT
>NW_021410282.1:0-398 GCF_001605985.2 Dendrobium catenatum | reverse complement strand
GTTAAAATAATATAATAATCATATATATACATATAATTATTAAAAGTAGCTATATTTCAACAATATATATTTATTGAAATTGTGAGTAGCAAACACATGATCAATTCTCAAACTTGTATATAGTAACAACATGAATTTGGAAGTAGCAACAATATGATCCATTCTTAAACTTGTAAATGACAACAACATGAACTTTATTTAAACTTTAACTTAACCTTAGGATAGAATACAAAAAACTTTTTTTTTTTTTACAAGACCTTAAAGAATCAAAAGCCCCCTAAAAATACAAGAAATAAAACAAAATCTATGGGCTAATGATCAAAACTAGACGAAACACAAGCAAAGGAAACAAATGGCAGACTAAAAAGCAAACCAAGCAAAACAAAAACCTAAAGAAG
>NW_021410281.1:0-399 GCF_001605985.2 Dendrobium catenatum | reverse complement strand
TCATTTGGTTTGTATTTCTAAGACGTTCATTTTGACTATAAGTTTGCTGAAATCAGAGATTGGATAGTATCAAATTTAATTTTGGAATCTTTCAACTCAATTTTGCTTCGAGAATCATGCCTGATCAATATAATTTTTTAATGATATATCAGGGATAATAAATATAATGCAATATTTTGAGGTAGACGATTGTTAGTTTCTTTCATTAGATATAGTTTTATTATTTTGATGATTTATAAAAACTCTAGTTGAATAATTAAGAAGATAAATAGTCAATTCTTCCTATTTTAATTTTGGTGTCATTTGGGTCAGTGGCAGTTGTCAACTGTGGTGGTAGCCAATCGCAGTGATGGACGACAGTAGTGGTGCCTGGAAGTTGGGGTGGGCGGCGGTGGTTGG
>NW_021410280.1:0-213 GCF_001605985.2 Dendrobium catenatum | reverse complement strand
CCCTCATCTACTCAAAACAAAAACAATAGCACCAGCATAGTTGGAAAATGAGCAAGCTTGTGGACATGAATGACATCATGCTGTGGAAACTAAAAGGTGCTATTGACAGTCTGAAACGATGTAATATTTATCAGATAACTTTGAAGTTTCAACTGATATCCGGCTTGGCATTGTTCATATATTTTTCACACTTAACCGACTATTTTGTATTAT
>NW_021410279.1:0-267 GCF_001605985.2 Dendrobium catenatum | reverse complement strand
CCACGAACCAGTTGATAGCAAATTTAATTAATCTAACTCCTTAATTGATAATAAACCACATAATGCATCTTTCTTTCTAATTTATAACCAATTAAAATAATTCAATCAAATCCTAAAATAAAAGTTCTAAAATCAATCCTAAAGTACTAATATTTAGACTTAAACCAAAATCCTCCTTCTGCCCTTAACAAATCAAATGAAAGCAACTATAATTAAACTTCCTTATATATGACATATCCAAAACTATACACTGTTACATATACCTAG
>NW_021410278.1:0-290 GCF_001605985.2 Dendrobium catenatum | reverse complement strand
GCTCCTCATCAGCCTCAGGCTCCACTTGAGCTAAAGTATTAAAAGGCATGATTCTCTTTGCCTTGGAAATCTTCTTCCTAAGTCTTCTCAAGTAATTCTTCTTTTGGTTCTTAGTGGAGAAGTTAAGTCTAGAGCTAGATCCTTCCTCAAAAACAGACTTGACTTAAGTGGGAGGCTCAACAGCTGGCTCAGATTGTTTCTGATCATCACTAATCACTAGCAAGGTGGGTGCAGATCCCACAATCAACTCAATCACTGGAGGAACTTCCTTACTGGCATCCAAGCTAATA
>NW_021410277.1:0-526 GCF_001605985.2 Dendrobium catenatum | reverse complement strand
TCATTTCATTCAATCCAACTTTCTAAACTCCAGATGAAAAAAGAATGAAAACTTAAAATACAAAAAACAAAATGAAACCTAAATCTCTGATCTGCCCTCACTCCACTTGATCCCCATCCCTTCATGAAAACATATAAAATCACAAAGTGAGCTAACAGCTCAGTATTTAAATCTTAATCTATAACTGAAATCAATGCAAGACAGTATGAATAATATGCATATAATCATTTTAATCACTATCAGTATGAATATATAACTGTAAAACTATGTAAGGAAATGATGCCTTCGGTTGGTAGGTAATGAAATTAAATTAAAGTAACTTAAGGCATTGAAATGCCTTAACTACCCCTTTCCAAAGCCTTGCATGCAAGCCACCTTTTCCACCAAATACCCCTAGTTATAGCAAAATTTATATTTTTAAATAAAAATCTCATTTTTTTTTAATTTAGAAAAAAATATAAATATGATTTAATTTCCTAATTTTCAATTATTTGCAATTTGACATATATTTCTATATGTATAATTG
>NW_021410276.1:0-780 GCF_001605985.2 Dendrobium catenatum | reverse complement strand
AATGTATGGCTTCCATAGTCGACCTACCCGGCATGAAATCAAATTGATTTTGAGAAACATTAGTATCACGCCGCAATCTAAGTCAAACAATCAAGATGAAATAAATAGGTAAATAATATTTCTTAACAGCCAAAAGAAAAGTACTCCTAAAAGGATAGTAAAAGGGCAAGAAGGCCAGAACAAGAATAAGAAGAATCAGATGATATTGAAATTTAGGACAAAAGAGCAACAGAGAAGCTTTGCCTTGTCAAATTACAAATTGCGTAGCACATAAAAACCCGAAGGGCTACATTCAAAAAAAAAAGAAAAAAGAAATAGGCAACAATAAGAAAAAGAATAATAAGTTAACTCCCATGATAGTGGTAATCAGGAAATAAGTCAAATGTCAAAGCTTCCTAATAATAACTACATATAATCCCCAAGGTAATTGCAGCTGCGATTGCCTGAAAAGCTCCAGACCATCCAAAAATGAAGCTACAGTTCCCTGAGGCATTCCAGACCACTCAATGATGCCACACCATTACCATATGAAAGATAAAGATCTTACAATTTAAATTGGGATTTATATTATATTACACTTACATGATGGACCAACTTTTAAAAACAATTATATAATTAAGGGACAAAAAAGGAGCAAAGTGATCCCCTGAGAAAAAATGACCACATATAAATATATATATATATCTATCATAGGTGGTCTCCACTGAAAACATATAGAAAATTCATGGTAGCTATAGGCAAACAAGGGAATCAAAATCATGAAAAAGTAAAATCATAAAA
>NW_021410275.1:0-469 GCF_001605985.2 Dendrobium catenatum | reverse complement strand
TATGTTTAGAAGGGAAGGCTTTGTCTTGGTACTAGTGGAGGGACATGAGACGACCCAAATGGAGATGGAGAGAGTTCAATGATTGTTTGGTAGAACGTTTCCGAACGGGTAGGGGAGAAGACTTCTACGAGCAATTCTTTGCCTTGACACAGGAGCGTTCACTGACGGAGTACCGAGAGAGATTCGAGTACCTTGCTAGCCGATTAGACCACCTTTCTGATACAATGCTAGAGGAAAACTTCATGAAGGGTTTGACACTAGAGATCTGAGAAGCAGTCAGCATAATGAGGCCTCGTGACTTGGGAGAGGCTATGAAGCTAGCTCAATTGGTGGAAGATTAGAGGAACCTAGAGGGAGAGGCAGGAGAAGGCAGCTCAGGAGGCTCGCATAGGATGACCACCACTTTATTGAAATCCAAGGAACCAACACCAGATACTCTTTGGGGGACTTTGAAAGAAAAGACTGCAGG
>NW_021410274.1:0-290 GCF_001605985.2 Dendrobium catenatum | reverse complement strand
TTTTTCTAAAAGAATGATCATTCAAAAAAAAAAATTTTCCAGTAAGATAACTTGTTTAGCAGTATTTTAAATTTATATTATTTGAACTGCCTGCTAATGTTATCTTCTCTTATTTTTGTGTTCTGTGCAAGTCTCTGCATTTTGAAAGTGCGGGGTGATGTATCAGATTCTGATTACTAACCCTTGCCTTTCATTTATGCAGATGGATCTACAGAATACTCCGATGACCGTCCAACTGGGACGAGGAGCCAGAATTCAGCTGGCTAATGCTGTTATTGAGACTGGAAATA
>NW_021410273.1:0-508 GCF_001605985.2 Dendrobium catenatum | reverse complement strand
TTGAAAAAAAAAAGAAAACAAAATTATAATTATTAGTTATTTTATACATAATTAAAAATTATGTAAATCATATTATCTGAATAAAATTATAAATAAACGGTAATGATATTTGCAAGGAAAATTTTAAATCCCCTTTTTAGTACTAATAATGTGCATGAACACTAAATACATACTGATTAATTTTATTATGAGAAAATGATCAAAATGATCCCTTGACTCTTTATGAAGAATCAAAATTGTCTCCAACTACATGCTGACAAAGGAGGTTAAAGTAAATAAATTAAGGCATTTCAAAGCCGAAGTAATATTCATAGAAAATTGAGAGAAGGTGCCAAACAGAGTTAATTTTAAAGGTGATATATCAACATTTTGGTCTTTAATTGGAAGAGTATGAATTCTGTAGAGCCTCCATTTTGCTCCACAAGATAATGACATAATTCAAAACAAATGATTGTACTGATAAATACAAAAATAAACGAATTATCTTACGTTATTGTACAAAAATAAG
>NW_021410272.1:0-287 GCF_001605985.2 Dendrobium catenatum | reverse complement strand
TCAGGTTCTTGGCTTCAGATTTTTCTTCTTTCAACACATCTTTCTCAAGCTTATGTGAAATCACCCCTTTCAAGTGTTTGACATATTGTTCTTTAGTCTGTCCTACTTGAGCGACACAAGTATGGATGATATTTCTGAGCATCCTAGCTTTTAGAGTTTGCTTCTCCTTCGGGGTTCTCTTAACAGAATAGTCCATTGGGCTAGGCAGAGTGCTAGCTATCCGAGTAACTCTCTCCTCCCCTGCAGCAGTTGCGAGGGGGTGAAAATGACTCCCTTTAAGGAGTGGA
>NW_021410271.1:0-216 GCF_001605985.2 Dendrobium catenatum | reverse complement strand
ATCTTGTTTCTCCTGCCTTGCCTCCTCTTTCTAATTCGTTGGGCTTTGGTGGCCCTGTGGCTAACCCGTTTATCCCATTGGCTCCGGCCGAGTTTGTTGGAATTGAGTCTGTTGTGAATGGATTACCTGAACCATCCAATGCCCCTATTTTTGTTTCTTCTGATATTGTATCTCCTATTCCGGTTGAGAATGGTGTGGTGTGTGAGGGGGTTAGTC
>NW_021410270.1:0-204 GCF_001605985.2 Dendrobium catenatum | reverse complement strand
AGAGGGGAACTAAACAGCCCAATAACAGCCATAAATAGAATGATAAAAGCCACTAATTTTCCTGCACATGAATCCCAAACAGCAGGGCAGAAAGTCACGGTTTCTAGCATAGGAAAACCAACAGCAGCAACCAACAGCAGCAAGCCATTTAAAAGCCACGGTAATAACAACAGAGAACTCCAAACGGCAAAGCAAAGATCAAGA
>NW_021410269.1:0-219 GCF_001605985.2 Dendrobium catenatum | reverse complement strand
AAGGGGCCTGGATCCTATGAGATTCAGTCAGTGTCATGGAATTTAGCTATTAAATAATATCTGATATCTGATTTGATATGATTTTGATTCCGTATCTGTTCTGTAAGCAAATCTGATTCTGATTTTTGTACAATTCTGATACGATTCTGTTCTGTTCTGATATGATCTGAATTTCTGATTTCGGTATGATTCTGATTCTGTTGATCTGATATGTCTGAT
>NW_021410268.1:0-254 GCF_001605985.2 Dendrobium catenatum | reverse complement strand
TATATTTCTCTACCGCCGCGAATACTCCTGGACGCAATAATATTAATTATATTTTATAAAATAAATAAACCTATAAATACATCAATGGTTGAGACTTTTATTGCCAAGTTCAAAATCATATGGACTTAAATTTATAAATTTTTATAATATTTTTAAAATTTGTATCAATTAAATTAATTAACAACATCTTTCTACCATTTTCTTAAAATATTTAGTATCAGGACACAATTTTTAAACTATAATTTAAATTTTTA
>NW_021410267.1:0-291 GCF_001605985.2 Dendrobium catenatum | reverse complement strand
CATAAAAGCTCTCGTCGACGCAATTGCCGCGACCGGTTCTCCTCTTGATCCTGAAGAAGTCATCTTCTATATGCTCAATGGTCTTCCATCTAAATTTCAAGCTTTCAAGACTGCCATCAGGACAAACCTCCAACCTTTAAGTCTTGATGACCTGTACACATTGCTGTGCAGCGAAGAGCTGAATCTCGTGCAAGAAGCCGCTAAGGATTTACAAAACTTGCAGATCTCCGATCCTTCTACAGCTCTTACAACCTACCGCGGCCGCTCCACCTCCAGAGGCAGATCGTCGAT
>NW_021410266.1:0-253 GCF_001605985.2 Dendrobium catenatum | reverse complement strand
AAATGGTACATAATCAAGGGATTCAATATCAGCCGTCCTTTACAACATCATTAAGACCTTCAAATGTTTAATAAATGGTCCATAATCAAGGGATTCAATATCAGCCGTCCATCCAACCACTCCCCATTTACCTTTGATCTATCACCTATTTATAGGTCATGCCACCCCAAAAATCTATAAATAGACCCATCCTTTCTCTTTAAAAGGAGGGGCTCCGAGCAAGAGAGCAAGAGAGAGATCGGAGATCGCTCCT
>NW_021410265.1:0-224 GCF_001605985.2 Dendrobium catenatum | reverse complement strand
GACGAGCAGAAGTCCGACGACAGGGAGAAGTCCGACGTCGGGTAGAAGTACAACGTCATGTAGAAGACCGACGAAAGTTCATCGACGAGCAAAAGTTCGACGACGAGCAAAAGTTCGACAACGGGTAGAAGTCCGACGCCGGGAAAAAGACCGACTAAAAATTGTCGACGAGCAGAAGTCCAACGATGAGTAGGAGTCCGCTAACGAGCAGAAGTCCGACGACA
>NW_021410264.1:0-259 GCF_001605985.2 Dendrobium catenatum | reverse complement strand
TTGACATATATGTTTTTCTTGGCCTTATAATACTCCTTTGACTTCTTCAATATATATAGCTTTGGAATTTGTGAGATAATCTTTAATTGAGAAAGTCTATCAATCTTTTAATTCATAAATATATACCTTGTCTCAAGAATATATAAAGATAAGGAAATGATTGAGTTTGCTAGAAATCCAACAACAACTTAAATAAAATGTAAACTCTATGCAAAATTAGACGAAACAATATGCTAATTGGCATCATTATAATATAGAG
>NW_021410263.1:0-318 GCF_001605985.2 Dendrobium catenatum | reverse complement strand
TACTGGAATTGAAATGGGTGGTTGTTAGATTATTTTGAGCCTGGCAGAGGATTAGTGGGAGAACGTGTCGCAGTCTGCCCGGCCGTAACGGGCAAATCCCACGTGTGAAGGATAGATAGAGAGATTTGTTGGCACGTGTGGGGTTTAAGGGCTTAAGATAGTTGTTATCATAGCTACAAAAATCATTATTTCTTTAATAATTAAACTGTTTAAGGGGATTGGACGGTTTCTGCCTTACCTAAAAAAAATGCCTTCTTTCTACAGCCGTAGAAAATGCTTAGAAGGTTGAGAGGAATTATCTCAGCCGTCAGATTGCTT
>NW_021410262.1:0-313 GCF_001605985.2 Dendrobium catenatum | reverse complement strand
TATAATATATTCATATGCAAAATTTGCCCACCCTGAACTAAAAGGCTGGTTCCGCCCCTGGGATCAGACGCTGTCACGATCGGCGATGGGCGATCGGTTAACATAAGTCACTCCGGTGACGGACTGTTGCCGACCCCATCTCGTACGTATATTCTGTCTCAAATTCTTCACTCACCTTCTTTTCGGTTCAATCTATTATCAATCTCTCAGCTTACTAAAGACAATAATATTTCCATTACATTTGATCAGTTTGGTTTTGTTTTTAAGGATCTGTATTTGGATGCAAATGGACTTACCGAATAAAACATCACGC
>NW_021410261.1:0-1044 GCF_001605985.2 Dendrobium catenatum | reverse complement strand
TTTATTTTAATTAAATATTGGTTTTCAATTAAAATTAAATTAAGATTTGATTTGATGTCTGATCAAGGGGATTTTAATTTTCATTGATTAATAACTTAATTTTGGTCAGTTAGAGGTCTTGTTTGAATTTTTTGGATTTAAATGTGATTTATTGTAATTTTTGGAAATTTTAAAGTCCTTAATAAGACTGATTTTGATTTGCTTAATCTTCTAAGTTAATGACCTCAAAATTGGATGAAATTTGAACTTAAGGTTTAAACTGTCACTATGTTTATTGTTCTCAAGTTTCAACCCTAGTGGATGTGTGTACAATGCTCTAAAAATTTTCTAAAGTTTCTACACATTTTCTTAAATATTTTCCCTAGGTGTCTCTACTGTTCAAATTGGTTTGAAATTTGGTGTGTCTAACCCTGGCATACATGCATCCACACCACAGCAATTTCACAGCAAAACACTGAGAACCTAAAGAGTTATGAATTTTTCAAATTTAGAGTCCAAAATGGACCCTTTACCTTGAAAATTCACATCACAGAAATCCGTTAGGTATCTGACCCTAGAAAAATCAGTGAACATGGCTAAGATACCTAATAATAATCCACCAAAAGTTGGGCTCCAATTGATCACTGGATTGTGAGAAATTGGCAAAAAACATAATTCACACAACTGAAAATATCTCCCAATTCAGAAACCAAATTAACTTAATTTTAATTTTACTAAATAGTACATAAAATTACCTTTCCAACGAGCCCAAGAACATCCAATTTGGTGAAAAATTCAATTTTCTATGAATTTTGGAAAATATGGGTATTTTTTAATTTTCCTTGGTCAAATTGACCGCGGAATGGCGGCGCCCAATGAGAACAACGCCACGTGGCGGCCTGGCCCGACACTTAACCACGTCAGCACCCGTGTTCACGCGGTATGGCTGATCTGGGCCGTCCGATCACGCTAAAGGCGCGATCAGACGGCTCTGGTTGAACCAGAGCTAGAAAACTTCAAATGCCCATAACTTTTAAAATACTCAACGAAATTGAACAAAATTTG
>NW_021410260.1:0-563 GCF_001605985.2 Dendrobium catenatum | reverse complement strand
GACAGATAAATTACAAAGCAACCTCATCTTTATTTAACTCATTGAAGAAAAGATACATGAGAAACAATAAAGAAAAAAAACTTCTTCAGGATAGTATAAATGACTTCTCCACACTTTTTTTCCTTTAATGGTAGGACTAATTTACACAAGACAGAGTAAGATTTATAATAAATGTGTTTTCTACTTCCTTAGCCTTCTTTAGACTTTTCTCTATGAGATGCGCTAAGAAGGGGGTGAATTGGATATTTAAAAACTTCAATAACGAAAAGAATAATGTTTTTATAACTTGATGTGGAAGTGAATTACATTCATAATAAAAAGATAGATTAACAATTTCACCCATGCAATTAATCACAACAAAAATAAATGCGAAAATAAAGTGCACAGATAATAAAGGAAGAACACGCCAAATTTATAATGGTTTGATCAAATCTAGACTTACGTCCACTCCTCGGAGACACCCTCTGAGTATTACACTAAATCTTTAGTAAATCTCCTTTAGCCCCCACAGCTAGGTAGAGAAGCACTTACAAAATCACTTCCACCTTCCCCAATGCGACGGA
>NW_021410259.1:0-211 GCF_001605985.2 Dendrobium catenatum | reverse complement strand
CTATAGACCTAATTTTGGGTGATTCCCTTCCTTAGACCGAAGGTTAGGTATTCCTTACCTTGGTTTCAATTTAAATTTTCCATTTGGAGTAAGTCTTCTATCAGCATCCTATAGACCTTAGGTTGGGTGATGCCATTCCTTTAGACCCAAGGTTAGGTATTCCCTACCTTGGTTTCCCAGTTAAATTATCCATTTGGAGTAAGTCTTCTAT
>NW_021410258.1:0-283 GCF_001605985.2 Dendrobium catenatum | reverse complement strand
TAAGAAAGGAGGAAAAAGGTTCTCCTTTTCCAAAGGTCCTATGGAAATGAGGAGCTTTATGAACAATTCTGATTTACATGATATTGGGTTCATAGGACCCAAGTTCACATGGTGTAACAATAAAGATGGGAATGCTCGCATTCATGAAAGATTGGATATGTGTCTTTTGAATACCAAGGCTCTTGAACTGCTTCCTTTTTCTATTGTCCGACACCTACCAAGGGTTGCTTCAGATCACAATCCTATTGTTTTAAAAATCTCCATGTCTGCGATCTGCAGGTCA
>NW_021410257.1:0-273 GCF_001605985.2 Dendrobium catenatum | reverse complement strand
AGACGCTCAGTTTGACTATAAGTTTGCTGAAATCGGACTTCAGGTGATCCCAGATTTAATTTTTAAAGTTTCCCGGTTGATTTTGCCTCAAGATTCGTGCCCGATCAAGATAATTTTTTGATGATATATCAATAATATTTGTAAAAATAGTAAAAAAAATAGTGCCCAGTTAAATTTTATAATTATGATCTGAAAAAATTAAACAATAAAAAATTGTCCCAAACAAAATCTTATTATTGATGTAGGAAGCTCAACTGCCCTTCACATTCTACA
>NW_021410256.1:0-877 GCF_001605985.2 Dendrobium catenatum | reverse complement strand
TTAGGATAGCTGCCTAGGATTCTCTTAAGGTGACTTAGAGATCACCTTAGGTGTCTTAGTTAGCCACCTTAGAGAATGTCAATTGAGCCCAAATTTGGTGTGTTTAGGACTTGGGATTAGGTGATCCCATGGTTTAAATCGCATTAGGTTTGGAGCCCATTTGGTCCACCAAATTGGAGCCATATTATCCCCCTCTTAGAATTACCCTTTGGCCTTAATAAAATTCTAATAAATCAAGATTAATTCCCAAAAAATTACTTAAAATGCCTCTAACTGACCCTAATTGAACCATTAATCAGTAGATATTTAAATCCCTTTAATTTGACTTTAAAATCTACTTTAATTTAATTTTAATCAAAATTAATGTTTAATCAATTTTAATTAATTAAAAGTTATTAAAATTCCCAAAAAATCTTTAAACACTTGCTGATCTTTCCTTAGATCACTTCTGATCTTTGGAATGGATTTCAAGAAGTTTAAGATCCATTTGGGCTCAAATCACTAAAAAGGACCCTTAATGGAAATAATTAAAAAAATTCCAATAAACCCTCAAAATTCTAAAATTCACCATTAATTATAGAAAATTCCAAATCAATCAAACTTAGTGGCTAATGACTCTAATTAAAATTTAATATTTTCTAAAAAATTTAAATCCCCAAAATCTAGTCAAAGTAAAAAATTCAACATTTTAGTCAACCTTAGGTCAAAAACGGGTAAAAACTACTAAAAATCATAACGTTTTATAGAAAACTCCAAATTGAATGTACCACCTATCTAACAACTCATAATTAGGTCTAGTATTTATTAAAAATTGGAAAGCTTTAATTTCCCCTCTAATTTGAAAAATTAAATTTTAACCCCTTAGTTAACACATCCG
>NW_021410255.1:0-873 GCF_001605985.2 Dendrobium catenatum | reverse complement strand
GATGTAAAGATATGATTTGCTTACTATTTTGTGTACTCCATATGCACATTGTAATATTGAGGGTTAGTTCAAAACTCAATTTAAACCTTTACAACATAGTGACACCCTAAGGACAATAATTAAGGACCCGTCTAGCAAGCTTAGAAAAATTCTAGGAGATAGGATAGATCCCTGATTGATATAAAAACTTTAAAATTTGAACTTAGTGACATCCTAAACCTTCTATAATTTTTTTTAGGAATTTTTAGGAGTACTCTTTAGACCCCCTAATTAATCAACCCTAATTTACTTGTTAAATAGGGCCCAGTAATTTCTAAAAATTTCAATAAATCCATTTTAACTCAGAAAATTACCCATAATATCTTAAATTTTTAAGAATTTAGTTCTTAACCAGAGATAAATAGGGAACCTTAGGTTGACCTCAATCTGACCCTTAATTTTAATTTTAATTAAAATGACCATTTTATCCCAATTAGATAATTAAAAATTATTAAAATTTTTAAATGTTCCCCAAATACTTGGGAACACTTTGTTAGGTCATTCCTGACCTTTAGGGGTGATTCCAATCAGTTTGGATCAAAACCACAAAATCATCCCTAATTAGGCAGTTTTAATAATTCATTAATGCCCACAACTTGTAAAATTTATATCCTTACATAGGAAACTCCAAATCTAGCAAACTCAAAGCCTAACTACTCATATTAAACCCTAGCATTTACCTAAAATGTTAGGAGCCACAAACCTAGTCTATTTCCTATAGTTCCCTTTATGACCCCCTCAACCTAGCACCTAGGAGGATCC
The DNA here is from genome assembly GCF_001605985.2 of Dendrobium catenatum. Classification (NCBI taxonomy): domain Eukaryota; kingdom Viridiplantae; phylum Streptophyta; class Magnoliopsida; order Asparagales; family Orchidaceae; genus Dendrobium; species Dendrobium catenatum. The sequence continues at coordinate 72 of NW_021410255.1, read as the reverse complement.
GGTACTTTTCAAAATTGGATAATATAATTTAAACTCCAAATATCACTACCCTAAGTATTAAAAAGTGATCAA
>NW_021410254.1:0-246 GCF_001605985.2 Dendrobium catenatum | reverse complement strand
GTGTGCATTCGACATCACTGCGGGAAAGTTTCTCGGTTTTATCATTCACTATCGTGGCATTGAGATTGATCCCTCCATGATCAAGGCCATGGTGGACTTGAAACCCCCTAAGAGTCTTACCCAGCTGAGGTCGTTCCAGGGTAAGCTTGCTTTCTTGTGGAGATTTATCTCCAATCTCGTCGGCAGATGTCATCCCTTTACTGCTTTGACGAAGAAGGATGCCCGCTTTCATTGGGATAAGAGTTG
>NW_021410253.1:0-301 GCF_001605985.2 Dendrobium catenatum | reverse complement strand
AAACATGAAGGCATAACCACAAAAGCTAAATTATCAGAGAAACTGAAGCAACCAAACTAAAGAAATTCTCTCAGATTTTATGAAAACCAAAGGGATTATGAGCAAACACTTAGTATTCTACCCTTAATCATTTCTTTGCTATTCCAACAAATATAAAAAAAAAGGAAAATAGCCAAGAGAACAGAACAATGCAACCATCTCAACGCTATAATCTAAGAAAAATTTCGGGTTAAGAAAGTAAAATCTGACCTAAGAGGAGAAGATAAAAGTGATGAAGAAGAGGCAAGAAGCAGTATTCCTG
>NW_021410252.1:0-382 GCF_001605985.2 Dendrobium catenatum | reverse complement strand
TTCGACCACTTTATAAAAGAAAAATGCAAATCATCTTGATCTGTTGGTTGAGAACTTTAACTATCAATCAAAAGATCTTGGACTTAAAACTTGAGTATGAGATGTGTTTGTCAATCTACCTTAGGCTTAGTTTAAGACAACCTTCTTACTGTTTTTAAAGCAGTTTTTTAGTATAAAAATTTTTTAAACAAAAAATATTTGTACTAAAAATACAGCTTCAAAAAACAATATGAAAGCAGGCCCAAACTAAGCTTTAATCAGTCAGAAGTTGCAATCACCAGCATTTTTACAGTATTATAATTTCTTAGCTACCTAAAGATAGCTGAAGGCTGCATCATTCTGTTATTTAATCATTCAACATAATGACTTTACATGATGAAAG
>NW_021410251.1:0-209 GCF_001605985.2 Dendrobium catenatum | reverse complement strand
TTTATTTTTATTTTATAATTTTACAATAAAATTATTTATATAATAATCACATTCTATCTTTTTTCATTATAAACAAACCAACGCAAGAGCCAACTCAAACTCATAGGATTAGGCTTGAGCTTGAGCTCAAATTCGATTAATTAGTCAAGCTCAAGCCAAAGCTAGATATGACTCGAGTTTGACTGGACTTGTTGACACCCGTAATTCTT
>NW_021410250.1:0-319 GCF_001605985.2 Dendrobium catenatum | reverse complement strand
ATGCCTACATCCCTTTTTCGTATTCGATTTTTCGTTCACTTTCTTTCTTTTGCATTTGGTCTCTTTTTGCTTCGCCGTTAGCTTTCCTCGTTGTTTCTTTCGTGCTTTGACACTACGCACCTATAAAACGAGGAGAACCCAAAGCATAAACGACTCAGCAAGTAATAAAAGGTACGTTCTAGTTCTTATCGCATTTTCTTCATTTCCTTACACTGTCATTCACTTATAGAACTGCTCTGATGCCTATTTTATTTTATGTTGCGAGGTACTCCTTTGGAAAGCAATGGATAAGGAGCGCTTGGAGAAGGAGCTAGGACAA
>NW_021410249.1:0-360 GCF_001605985.2 Dendrobium catenatum | reverse complement strand
GTAAAAAGAACACGAGATTCTTAGGAAAGATCATGCTATTGATAGCAACCACATGAGCTTACTAGATGAATTTTATAACTTGAATAAAGAAAATGTGAATATAAAATCATCCTATGAAAAAATGAAAAATAATTTTAAGACTTTTGAGGATGATTCGAAGAGTAGAGAGCACTACTTAAATTTTGATAAGCATGTCCTAAAAGATTTGAACATTTATTTAAAATTGAAAGTAAAAGATCTCAAGGAAAATAGAAAACCTCCAACACTTGAAGATTTTACAAATCCTATTTTGTATCCATAATTTATACAACTTGGGAAGAGATAGAGTAGTAATAAAAGATTAAAAAATCCTTTTCCTGG
>NW_021410248.1:0-212 GCF_001605985.2 Dendrobium catenatum | reverse complement strand
AATAAATGTCATAAAGTCTAACACACATTTCTAAAATGTTTAACTACAAAACATTGAAACTTATATTTATAGCATATAAAAACTATTACAATGTAAACTCTTTGATATCAATATTAACACAACTAAAACATGGAAAGATAACACACAAAACACAATAAACAACGACAAGTGTACATACTCTAAATAAGAATCACTCAAAAACAAACAAAAAA
>NW_021410247.1:0-2591 GCF_001605985.2 Dendrobium catenatum | reverse complement strand
ATAAGAATAAAATAATAGATAAAATATTTAAAACCTAAACTTGAAGTATCCATATTAATCTCATGCCCTTGTTCCCTTGTCTGGACACTAAATACTTTAACCACAAATAATTAGCTCAAGAATCCAGTAACTAACCAAATCCTATAACTAAACATAAATCATGACCAATGAGTAATATGCATGTCAGCACTCAAATCATAGCAATAACATTTACATGATCATGAATCATTATAGAAATAGTAAAACTCATATGTGGTAATAGTAAGGCATCAGTAGTGTTTTAAAAAAAGTATGGTATATAAACCAATATGTAGTGAAAAGTAGTTGGAAAGTAGTAAATTAATTCAATAAAATAATACTTTGAGGAAATATTGAAATTTGTAACTCAATAGCCCCACCTAAATCGATATAAAGGTCATTTTAATACAAGGTGAAATCATATAAATGTGGTAAAGCCTTAGAAATGTGACACATAAATAATGCATTCCATCTAAGTAGATCATTGTCAGTGTAATATATAAAGCACTGATGTTCAGTATATCTATTACATCTCACCATTTATATATATATATATATATATATATATATAATATATATATATATAATAATATATATATATATAATATATAATATATATCACTAATATCACATGCCTTTTATATTAGATGAATGGAAACAATGGATAAGTAATAATATCATAAGAATAATATTTGTAGCAGTATTATTCTTTTAGTAGAATAGGTAGAGAAGTACAATAATAGTTGTAATATAGTAGATCTGTATGGTGATAGTAAATCATGAGAGTATCAATCAGTCATAGAGTATTATGAATAAGATGAGTAAAAGCATTTCTAGTAACACACTTTAAAAAAGTATGCGAATTTCAGGTTAAAGCGTTGTTTTTTCAGAAATCAGTATTAATATAAGTATCAGTATAACTAAACCCTTGGCTAATTGAACAAAGTCGTCACTATTTTCCCATTAGCAGAATAATCTTCTCATTATAACTCTGAATTTGTATCAAATGAATCAATAAAGGATAACTCTAACCAACATTATTTAAAGAAAAGCTCAACAACCCACTATCATATACACATGTCAGTTATTCTCAAGCCAACGTTAGTGAATAACCATTCTTTGTTTTTTTTCCACAAAAGTATTATTATCATAATATTATAAAAGTAAAAGAGACCAACTATTACACAACCAAATACCTTCATTCACTTCCAATTCTTATATTAACAATATGCTTACATAAAAAATATCAGTTATTCAATATATATAAACTAAAAAAAATATAGTCCTTTCCATTTTACCCACTAAAATTTGTAATATTATTATTAAAATGCTCATATTGATGGCATCTATCACATACCAAATGAACAAAGGGAAAAAGGGATCTAATAGATTCTTATAAAGGAGAAGGATATTTTATAATTAAATTATGTTGTAACTTTATTTTTATAACTATGTTTTCATATCATGTGTTTTTTTATGATTCTAAAATATTATTGTATTATTTCTCCTAACATATATTAGAAATATTGTTTTTGTTATTTTTGTGTACTAACATTTTAGAAAAATCATACTACAGACTATTGATGAATTCAAGTTAGATTAGATTAGGGTTTACTACTTTTGAAGTCTAAACTTTTAATACTTTTCTTAAGTATGAGAGAGTGTGATTGTAATTGGGTAACCATACACACATATATAAGGGGAGCGTAAAAAATTTGTAAATTTTTTAAACTAATTGTACTGTACGATTTTTGATCATACAGGGTGATTTGGCTTAAGTGTTCCTTTAGAAAGCATTTAATCAAACCATGATTTAAATAAAAAAGAATGTATTATACGATATGAATTTTGTATATTACATTATTCATATTACAAAAATGGTTCATATTAAAACATACCATATGAATATATTCAATTTTGAATTGATTATATTATACGATGTTAGTTCGTACACAGGTTAATTAGAGTACAAAATCGATTCATATTCGATTGTACTAGCAAATTTTGAACTATTTATACATATAATCATTGATCGTATTGTATGATTATGGACGGTTAAAATTGAAAATTTTAGTTTTCTAGACAATTTTTCATGTCTTTCATATATAGGGTCCTAAAAATTGACTGTGGATGAATCCTTCTTCCTATTTTCTTTAAGAGCGAGTGTGAGATTATTTTGTGAGAGTGTTTGAGAGTGTGGAGAGAGATCTTTCAAGTGGAAATTATGAATGGTTCACAAGGTTCCCCAAAGGTGAGGATCTCTTTGTAAGTCTTGTCGAATCTCTTTTATACTTCATTGGAGTTGCTCATGAGAAGATTTTTGAGAAGATTGAAAGTTCGTTAGGGATATTAGGCCCTTATGAAATAGTCTCAAGGCTAACCAAAAGGGGTGAATTGGAATTTTAAATAAAATCTTTCAGCAATAAAAATACAAACCAAGATTCACTACAGAAATCTATGTGTGAAAATTAAATGCATAAATAATAAAGGAAAGAACACACTGGATTTATAGTGGTTCGGTCAAACCTTGACCTACATCCACTCCTCAGAGGCACCCTCCAAGTATTGCACTA
>NW_021410246.1:0-282 GCF_001605985.2 Dendrobium catenatum | reverse complement strand
TCATCAACTCCCAATCTTGGAAGTCAGTCATTATGCAGAATGCCTTTACTTTTACTTGTGAATGAAGCGTTGTATGCATTGTAGATCTTCTGACATCGAGTATGTTGCATTCATTGAAGATGAACAAAATAATCGAGTCATGCATCGTTAAAACTCATCATCAAGCTACATTTTGAATCCTTCTGATTATAGTTAATTGCACAGTTGATATAGATATTACTTATTTTCATCATTCACCACCCTTACACATTGAAAACTTGTCTTCCACCTGCTTGCTTGCAT
>NW_021410245.1:0-275 GCF_001605985.2 Dendrobium catenatum | reverse complement strand
TCACCAGTGTGCTTCGATTCTTCGGGTCTCTTGCATTCAGGCAGTTCTAAACCCGATTTCAATACTTGTCGAAATAATTTGGCGACACTTTCCCTTTTGAATGAATACTCTTTATTCATTTTATCTTTAAGGGATTGGAACGTTCTATCACCAGTTCCTGTTGTTTGTTTCTGGCCTCCAGTTTGATAAGTCCGTGGCTTATCATTTCCCCCGAATATCAACTTCGGTTGGGGATTGGGGTTGTAGGCCTGTTTGGGCTTTTCTTGATATTGCAT
>NW_021410244.1:0-233 GCF_001605985.2 Dendrobium catenatum | reverse complement strand
AGTTTTTCCATTATCATCAATGGGAAGAATTCTAATTTGATTGATGCTCATAGTGGGTTCCGTCAAGGATGCCCATTATCTCCATACCTTTTCATCTTATGTGCCCAACTCTTATCAAATTCAATTATGCAAAGAGGACAAAAGCTTGGTATTCAGATTTCTCCCAGGGGTCCTACTGTTACCCACCTTTTGTACGCAGACGATGTTTTGATCTTCTCTAATGCAAATGTGGA
>NW_021410243.1:0-334 GCF_001605985.2 Dendrobium catenatum | reverse complement strand
ACGTATTTGCCTTTTCCTTGCCTCTAACCATGTTTCCCAATGCAAAAATCCGAAAACAAACAAAAAAATTCAAAAAATAAAAAACCATAGATTTTCTTTCACTTGAAAAATCTTTGGTTGAACTTAAAAAATTACCTAAAATTGGTTGTTGACTCCTAGAGGGCGGCCGAACACTTCAAGATGGTCGGATTGAGGCGGCGTCGAGCGGCGTGCGAACGAACTTGAGGCCTGTGGCTTTTTTCTGCTCGGGTTCGGGTATGGCCGATAGGGGAGGGGAGGAATGAAGTATTATTTCATTGAGACTTAAGTGAGTGGGTCCTGGAATTAGAGGCGT
>NW_021410242.1:0-208 GCF_001605985.2 Dendrobium catenatum | reverse complement strand
TAGCACACAAAAATGAGTCTTTTGAGGAATTTAAAGTATTCTCCACATGGATTGAACGAAAATTAGGTTGTGAAATATCAACAATCCATAGCGATCATGGTAGAGAGTTCCAAAATGATAGGTTTGAGTCATTCTGTCAAGAGATAGGAATAGAACACAATTTCTCAGCCTCTAGAATACCCCAACAAAATGGTATAGCAGAAAGGAA
>NW_021410241.1:0-270 GCF_001605985.2 Dendrobium catenatum | reverse complement strand
ATGGTTGCATAATTAATTTTTAAAATATCATTAAAATTAGATTATTAACCTTTTAATTTATTTTAAATGTACATAAAATAACATTTAAAATTTCATCACTTTGCTTTTTTAAAGTTTTATTTAAATTACATCCTTATTATTTCAAAAACTAATTTAATAACATAAAAATATAAACTTTGAATGAAAATTATTTATAATTTTCTTCATTAGTTATAGTTAATTATTTTTTAACATCTCTAAATTTAATATTTTTATATCATTGTTTAAAAT
>NW_021410240.1:0-373 GCF_001605985.2 Dendrobium catenatum | reverse complement strand
ATCAGGTATGGGTAATTTCTGTTTTAATTCATTTGTGTTGGCTTATTTTCTGTGGTGGTATCTGCTATTGTTGTTGGATCTCTGGTGGCTGATGATTGGAAGTTTTTGGTTTTTGGCTGGCCATTGCTGTTTTTGGAATTATTTCTGTATGGTATTGCTGAGTGTTCCCGGTAACTCTGTTAGTATTAGTGTTTGTTTTGTTGTTATTATTTTGGATACTTACAGTGATAGCTTGCCCTTTTGGTGGATTAATTTCTATTGTGGGAACGTGGTTTTCCTTTGTCTTTTGGTTGATGCGCTACTTTGGATGCTCTTTAAATTGGATAAACTCTATAATGTTGCGGCTGCTGCGGGATATGTTTTTGTTTGCTCC
>NW_021410239.1:0-286 GCF_001605985.2 Dendrobium catenatum | reverse complement strand
GAATATCAGCGTCGAGGTGCTGATTTTGAAAGGGGAAGAGGAGATTATGACGAAGAATTCGGTTACCAACGTCGGAGGGAGGATCGGGACACTTGGGGAGCACCTCATCTTCGAGGAATGGGAGGTTATGGAGAGTACCGGGGCAACGGAAGGGATCCGAAGGTAAGGAAGTTGAAGATGCCCATCTTTGAGGGGGAAGATGGCCATGGCTGGATATACAAGGTGGAGCGTTACTTTGCATTCAACGGATTGACAGATGATGAGAAGCTAACGGCGGCAGGATTGT
>NW_021410238.1:0-299 GCF_001605985.2 Dendrobium catenatum | reverse complement strand
GCATGGGCAGACCACCGACTCGACATGTTGGTCGAGGTAAGAGAGTGGGGGAATATTATTGAGGTTGGATCGAGAATCGAGGGAAGGAGCACTTGTATTTTCCCCACTTTATTAATTATAAATACCCTTAATTAATTATAATTAATTATGAATTAATATCCTTAATTAATTATAATTAACATTAATTAATTTTATTTAAAAATAATAATAATTAATCATAATTAAATAATATTAACTTTAATTAAGATTAATTATAATTAATTAAAATTAATTATGATTAATTGCTTATAATTAATCAT
>NW_021410237.1:0-222 GCF_001605985.2 Dendrobium catenatum | reverse complement strand
TCCATTTGATTGATCAAAGGGTGGGAACAAAACAACACCATGAGGTGTGGGTTGGCTAACCACCTCAAACCACACACGAGGTGGTATATTGGATGAAACTCAACAACTTATGCATTGATGAGTGGTAAGTTACCTTGCATGTGGGCAAAAGTAAGACCTTGTTCCAAGATCTATAGAGTTATCATCTGCAACTGCACTGGATGGTTCAATATTTGGGTAGCT
>NW_021410236.1:0-281 GCF_001605985.2 Dendrobium catenatum | reverse complement strand
ACAAACCGCTGGTAAAACACCATCAGAAAAGGTTTCTTGAGCCATTTTTTGTGGTTTTTGAACCACCGAGAAGCCACCGATTTTTTACCAAATCGCTAGAAAACATGTAATAATGGCCAAAATAAACCACCGGTAATGAGTGAATTTCCTGTAGTATTTAACCAAGCAGTTATAATATATAAAAAAATATAAAAAAATAAAATTAGAATGAACAAACTAGATTTTATAATAGTTTGGTCAAACTATGACCTACGTTCACTAGCCAGAGTCACCTACTCCAC
>NW_021410235.1:0-297 GCF_001605985.2 Dendrobium catenatum | reverse complement strand
CTACCATGCTACGAGAGCGTGTATAAGGCGTCCTCCGGCTCGCCGCAAACACCGAGAGCGGGACTTTGAGTTTAGAAAGAGTTATACCTGAGCGATGCAACGTCAGTGATGATGGCATACCAAAACATTTTTTTTAATTTTCTCTCCTCTCTCTTTTCTTTTCTTTTGAATTTCAAGCTTCACCTTTTGTTTCCTTTCTTTCCCCTCTTCTTCTCTTCTCTTTTATAAATATATTTCTATATATTTAGACTAATAATAATAACATAATGTCTAATAATATTAATTAATAATAACAAA
>NW_021410234.1:0-309 GCF_001605985.2 Dendrobium catenatum | reverse complement strand
AAATATTATTATATTTTATGCATTAAATACTATTTATACTATTAGAAATACAAATATGATGCAAATATTGAGCAAGTGCTAGTTAAGCTTGATTATTGCTTATAGGATGATCCACAACTCATGGTATTATACATTTGCATGATTTATTTAGGCCTCTATTAGAACCTTAAGATTTTTTTTTTCTATTAGAACCTTAAGATGAGCTACATTAAAGGTCAATTTTAGACACCTTGTAATAGTCTCTCTTAAGTAATCCAACACAACAATAATTTTTTCTAGTGCTAAGAAGAGTTACCTTTGAATATCAAG
>NW_021410233.1:0-309 GCF_001605985.2 Dendrobium catenatum | reverse complement strand
AATCAATTGATTGCAAAAAAATAGACATGCGAATTTTCCAAAAATCAAATGTATTATTTTCAAACAAAGGTGGTCTGGTGATTGAATAACCTTCCGCAAAATTATGATTTGAAAAAATAGCCATGGATCGAAATTCAAAAGCTTTTAAAAATTAGATTTTATGAATCCCGCTCTGATACCAATTCAAAGTGTTGTGATGGCACTAGAAAGTTTGTTAGGGATGTTAGGCCCTTAAGAACTGGCCCGAGGCAAATTAAGAGAGAGGTAAATTGGTTGTTAAAAATCTTTTAAAAAAAAACTACAAACCAA
>NW_021410232.1:0-213 GCF_001605985.2 Dendrobium catenatum | reverse complement strand
AGAAAAGTTTTTAATTTTACTTGAAGATATGAGTTTTCACTTTCCAAAATTAAATTTTAAATTTTAAAATCATGTTCCCTTTGATCAGATTCACCCATAAATTTTTTAAAATTATTTTCAGGCTCAACATTTGTTGTTCTTAATAGTTCATACTTCTTATTCAAATCATCAAATTCATCTAGCAAAGTCATGTGATTTCTATATATATATATA
>NW_021410231.1:0-673 GCF_001605985.2 Dendrobium catenatum | reverse complement strand
GTGATCCTTTGAGTTCAAACCATATTCAAATCAAAGTTCAAATATAATTTGTTATGCCATATTCAAGTCTAAGTCAATTTCAAGTTCATTTTATTGTTCAATGCCAAGTTCTCTTGAGTTCAAGCTTGATCTCAATGTCATTATAGCTCAAATCACATTCGAGTCCAAATTTTCAATGTCCAAATTAAGCTTTTCTTATAGTGTTCAAGCTCAATGTCAAAGCTCTGGTTTTGCTTGAGTCTAAATTAAGTCCACAAGTATGTTGCCAACTTGTCAAAGTCCTAGTTTAAATTTGATTGAAGTTCAAGCCTTTTTGTGGCTAATTTAAGGTTTGAGTTCACTTAAGTCAATTTGATTCAACCAAGTTCAAGTCCGGATCTTTGTTCAATATAGCTCTTGCATGTCCTTTCAGTTCAATCAAGTCCAGGTCCCAAATTGTTTCAAGTCCTGGTCTGTATTTCAGACAAAATTTCGGCAGCTTCCCAGCGTCTCCCCTGTTTAGGGGAAAAACCAAGAGGCCGCCTACCCGCCACGTCACTAAAGACGTGCACGGTTGGTGTTGGTGAGACACCGCGGCGGTTGTATTTTTTTTTTTCTCCTACCACGCGCACTAAAGGCATGCTTGAGGTTTTTTTAAAAAAAGTATTTTTTTTTTATAAGCAATTTTGAATTC
>NW_021410230.1:0-215 GCF_001605985.2 Dendrobium catenatum | reverse complement strand
AGCATTACCAACAATACCTGAGCCTATCACTTTCCTTGTGGTGTTGTCTTCCAATGTTACTTTACCTTCGGTTCTGGTCTCTAGTAAGATAAACTTCTTCATATCTCCATTCTTGTGTCGCGAACAGCCACTATCCCGGTACCACATGCTCTCACCAGGTCTTTTGTGAGAGCTTCCCTCTTCTTGATCTGATTGATCAAGATTATCGTTAGCCA
>NW_021410229.1:0-223 GCF_001605985.2 Dendrobium catenatum | reverse complement strand
GGTGCAGAAAAATTGTGATCAATCCCTTTTTCCTTACGAAAAATTTCAAATTTTTTATTTTCAAATTATCCTCTATGATCACTTTGTAAAGACATTATTTCACATCCTAGTTTTCTCTAAATCCAAGTTAAAAAATTCCTGAATTCCTCAAATGATTCACTTTTATGAAAAAGAAATCTAACCCAATTGAATCTAGAGAAATCATCCACAATAACAAATCCGT
>NW_021410228.1:0-460 GCF_001605985.2 Dendrobium catenatum | reverse complement strand
AAATCATTAATGGCTGATTGATACGATCAGATCATCCGGGACGATCATAGGATCGGCCGGGACGATAGCCTGGACGGTCTACATCAGACAGCTTGAATTCAGGGAGATGATCAGGACGATTGAAATTAGTTTTAAACTAATCAGCCTGGACGATCGTGATTTTGGCCAGGACGATGTAACCAATTTTCTTCTGATTGTCCCAAATCATCCCGGGCTGATGAGCTAAAATTATACTGATCGTACAGGACGATATGGATATTGTCCTGGACGATAATGTCAACAACTTGTATTAATGAGCTTGTTTTGAGATCTTCTATTTAAGCTATGACATGACGCTTAGTAAGTGTCTTTGGATACCATTGTAGCTTCATTCTTGTGGGGGAAACTTGAAGAGAAAGCTTGAAAGGGAGTGAGGAACGGGTGAGTCTGAGAGAGGGAGAAGATCCTGTGAGGGGGAACT
>NW_021410227.1:0-223 GCF_001605985.2 Dendrobium catenatum | reverse complement strand
TATTCAGCAATTGAGCAGTCCACTGAATAATTATCCCAATAAGAATACGAATCATGGCCAACCAGCAGACAAACCCAGCAGTGCAATACCAACACCCCCCAAGAAAGTTAAGCATAGCATAAACAACCATAAGAGCAGAAAAGGTAGAAGAAAACAAAAGGATGTCACGGAACCAAACAAACAGCTGAAACCTGGATAAATTACTAACCAAGGAAGATATTAT
>NW_021410226.1:0-1166 GCF_001605985.2 Dendrobium catenatum | reverse complement strand
AGAAGGGGGTAGAGCACAAGAACACTAAAGGAGTAGGAGATGTTACCCAAGGAAAAGAAAATGTAGAGCTGGAGGAAAGGGTTGAACCTTCACAAACTTTGTCTATATATTAGAGATACTCTTCGAGTCACCCTTAAGATCTAATTTTAGGAGACCCTTCTGATGGAGTTAGGACTAGACAAGGACTTAGGAAGGAAGTGAACCACTCTGCCTTTATTTCAATGACTGAACCAACCAACATAAACCAAGCCCTTACTAATGAGTTTTGTATCTTAGTCATGTAAGAGGAGTTGAACTAGTTTGTTAGAAATGATGTTTGGGAGCTTGTAGAAAGACCTAAGGGATAAAGTGTAGTTGGAACCAAGTGGGTCTTTAAGAATTAGGTGAATGATTCTGGAGTAGTGATTAGTAATAAGGAAAGATTAGTGGCTAAGGGGTATAACCAAATAGAAGGGATATATTTTGAGGAGACTTTTGCCCCTGTAGCTAGATTGAAAGCCATTAGAGTGCTATTAGCCTTTGTCTGTTATAAGGGATTTAAGCTTTTCCAAATGGACGTTAAGAGTGCCTTTTTAAACGGGGAAATAAAAGAGGATGTGTTTGTAGAACAACCCCCAGGTTTTGGGAGTTCTCAATTTCTAAATCATATTTTCAAATTAAAAAAGGCCTTATATGGATTAAATCAAGTACCCCGAGTTGGTATGAGAGGCTTGGCACATTCTTACAAGAAAGGGAGTTTGTTAAGGGGAGTGTAAACACCACCCTTTTTCTGAGAAAAGTAGGAGATGATTTACTCATTGTTCAGATCTGTGTCGATGATATAATTTTTGATCTTCTGATAGAAGGCTATGTGATGATTTTTTTAAAATAATAAGTAAGGAATTTGAGATGAGTATGATGGGAGAATTGTCCTACTTTTTGGGATTTAGCATTAGATAATTTAATAATGGAACTTTTTTAAGTCAAATAAAGTACATAAAGGACATCTTGAAGAAATATGAAATGGACAAAGCTAAGCCAATTAATACTCCCATAACCTTAGGAATTCAATTAGACAAGGACCTAAATGGAAGATCCGTTGATCAGAAGAAGTACAGGGGAATGATTGGATCTTTACTTTACCTGACCGCTAGCCGACCTGATATAATGTTTAGTGTTTTTCTTTG
>NW_021410225.1:0-275 GCF_001605985.2 Dendrobium catenatum | reverse complement strand
TTGGTTACTCATAAATGAATGACCAATCTAAAAACAACGTGTTCCTATGAAGATTAAAATACAAACCTAAACCCTAAAATTAAAAAAGAAACAAATAAAAAAACTACTAAAACAAAAACACAAACAAAACACAACTCGAATAAAAATACGAACACAAAGAAAACATATACACATTCACAATACAACATATACATACACACAGCATACATACATCTAACAAACTGTGTACCTCCAAAAGGACACCGCCAGCTGTAGAGTGCAAAGGGTATACGAAC
>NW_021410224.1:0-313 GCF_001605985.2 Dendrobium catenatum | reverse complement strand
TGGGTTTTCCTCGATCACGGCAAGGACATGATACCATTTGGGTAGTCGTAGATCGATTGACGAAGTCAGCCCATTTCCTTCCGATCAGACAGACCGATCCGGTGGATCGTTTGGCACAGATTTATGTGAAGGAAATAGTCAGATTGCATGGTGTGCCTCGAGTGATTGTTTCTGATCGAGATGGACGTTTTACTTCCAGACTTTGGAAAGGTATTCAGCAAGGCTTGGGTACGAAACTGCATTTCAGTACAGCCTTTCATCCTCAGACCGATGGATAGTATGAGAGGACCATTCAGGTGCTGGAAGATCTATT
>NW_021410223.1:0-228 GCF_001605985.2 Dendrobium catenatum | reverse complement strand
TCTTCATATTTCTCTTCTTCAAAATTGATCTTTGCTTGTTCTATGAACTATTAATTTAAATATGCTCAAAAGTGTGATTAGTGTGAATATATTGAAGAAGAATAACTAAGGTTATGGAATACCCATAAGATAAGGACATCTCGTTACAAAATAAAAACCCTAATTATTATGTTACATGTGATCTACTCAACTATATGGAATGTCTTTTGTACTTATCAAAAAAATTCT
>NW_021410222.1:0-647 GCF_001605985.2 Dendrobium catenatum | reverse complement strand
ATGCACAATAATTGATCGTATCGGCCGAAGTTAAAATATTTTAAATTCTTACCACGTGTATCGTCTTGGACGAACAGTGGATCGGCCAGGACGATTCTCCAATAATGGATCATCCGGGGCCGAATTTAAAAATTCAAACGTGCTGACACGTGGATCGTCCTGGACGATCCAGTGTATCAGCCAGGACGATGCACATAAAATGCATCGGCCAGACAAATATTCTATCGGCCAGGACTATCATCAAGATTGTAATGGAGTTCGATCATATCGTTCAGGACGATATAGGATCGTCCAGGACGATGAGTTACAGCAAGCACAAAAAAGTTCAGCAAATTGAGTTTGAAGATATTTTGTCCTATCGTTCAGGACGATAAAAATATCGGCCAGGATGATGTGACTAGATATTGAAACCAAGGAAAAGATGGTGATGATCAAGGCCCTCAAAAATAAAACAAAAGAAAAACAAACAGAAAAACACAGTAAAAGAAAAGAAAAAACTTAAAGAAAATAAAAAGACGAATATTTTTGGATTTTAACTTTTCTAATTTCTTTGTTTTATGGAGGCATCATATGAGGATTTATCAAAAAGTTAAATTTTTAGAGTTTCCAAAAGATCAAGGAGTTTAGCTAATCCTAATCAGACAAAG
>NW_021410221.1:0-233 GCF_001605985.2 Dendrobium catenatum | reverse complement strand
TATATATAAATTTAGAATATAAATATCCTATCTACATCAACTAGAAATATCTTATGTCATCCTAAACATTTCATAATAATAAGCTTGGGAAAGAAAAATGATTCATGAAGATTTTGCAAGAGATGATCTTTGAATATAATATTTAGGATTTTTTTTTAATTTTAAAGAAAATTTTAATAGGTTTTTTGGCCTAAAGTTTATTCCTTATTACAACTCAAATCAACCCGAAAATG
>NW_021410220.1:0-418 GCF_001605985.2 Dendrobium catenatum | reverse complement strand
GTGTAATTTTAGTTCTCTTTTAATAGAATTGTGCTTCGGTTGTACAAGTTCCAAGAAAAAACTAAGTGTTTTTCTTCTTTGGTTTTTCCCTCCCAGAGAAAGTTTTATATCCTTGTTACATTCGATGGAGACCGGTGGATTGCCGAATTTAGGATTTTGGGTGGTTAGATTGAGGATTTGGATATTTTTTCGTGTTTGTTTCAGGATTTGTTTCCTTTTTGTTTGTGTATGGGCTTAGGGTTGTTTGGTTTGCTGGAAATAATTGCCAAATATTTCAATTGTAGGAGAATTTAAAATTTTGATTTTTAACTTTTTGATGAATTTCTTTCTCACTCCATAGTTAATTTTTTATGCATTTTAAATTCGCCAATTCTCGATCATTATCTTTTTGATAGCAAGCTGACTCTGACATCACTGC
>NW_021410219.1:0-241 GCF_001605985.2 Dendrobium catenatum | reverse complement strand
AAGAAGGATGGATTTTCTTGGGGTGAAGCAGCAACGCAGGCATTTGAGAAACTGAAGATAGCCATGACTACAGTTCCAGTGTTAGCACTTCCTGATTTCAGCCAAGTCTTTGTGGTAGAGACAGATGCTTCAGGGTATGGGCTGGGGGCAGTGTTGATGCAGAACCACCGGCCAATAGCCTACTTCAGTCAAGTACTGTCAGCCAGGGCTAGATTGAAGTCAGTATATGAGAGGGAGCTAA
>NW_021410218.1:0-674 GCF_001605985.2 Dendrobium catenatum | reverse complement strand
TTCAATGAAAATTTGTTCCAAAACACTCATTATTTGGAATCATCAAAATCTCAAACTCGGGGTCATGGGTTGCAACATGTCATTTGTATAACATTTGCATGTTTACTTTCAATCCACAGTTTGCATGATTATGGACACACGAGTGGCCATCACCCATGATTACCAGAGCTTCTCCTAAAAGCCTGGCAGACGTCCACCCGGAAACAGAGGTTTGGTCCTAGGTCTGGTAAGGGTTATGCCGCCCATTTGTCATCTAACATTTGTGTGTCATTTGTATGTTTAGTAATTTAGATTCCTTTTCAAACTTCTCCAAAATTCATTTTGAATTTCTTAAATTCATTTATATATAACTTTGTGTTTGATTTCGTAGTTGTATTTCGATACAAAGTTCTTTGATTTTGTAAATTGATTTGATTTACTTATCTCTCATTTAAATTGTACATGTGTAGAATCCATTAAATCGAGTCAACCAAGCCTGTATGTCATTTGTATGAGATTTGCATGTTTACTTTTAATCCACTATTTACATGATTATGGCCACGCGAATGGCCATCACCCATGGTTATTATAGCTTCTCCTAAAAGCCTGGCAGACGTCCACCCGGAAATGGAGGTTTGGTCCTAGGTCTAGTAGGGGTTATGCCGCCTGTTTGTTAACTTACATTTGCATGTCAT
>NW_021410217.1:0-330 GCF_001605985.2 Dendrobium catenatum | reverse complement strand
ATACCATATTCTTTGAAATAAACGGCTTCTTCGTTTAATTATCCCTCCATGGATTCCTTGTTTTCGTAACATTTGTCGGATCCTTGTAGGATAATATTTTGGGATTTTGATAGGCACTATTTCTTCGTATTCAAAATATTGAATGAGCCAATCAACATTTTCATCATGATACTCTCCAGATTTATATAATATGCTTCCTGGTCCATTATCACCAGATAAAGGAGCTACATAAAATGTTTTGAGTTCTTCAATCTTATGAATCTCACGATGAGTGATTTCTCTAAAACTTTGTAAAGGAAGAGTTGTAACTTTAAATGTATCTTTTGAGAT
>NW_021410216.1:0-365 GCF_001605985.2 Dendrobium catenatum | reverse complement strand
TTCAGCTTCAGGAGTTGGTTGACAGAGGTTTTGTCCGCCCTAGTGTTTTGCCCTGGGGTGCACCTGTTCTGTTTGTGAAGAAGAAGGACGGTACACTCCGTATGTGTGTGGATTACAGAGATTTGAACAAGGTTACAATCAAGAACAAGTATCCTTTGCCTCTGATTGATGACTTGTTTGATCAGCTTTTCAGATCTTCTGTGTTTTCGAAGATTGATTTGCTATCCGGATACTATCAGGTGAAGGTGAAGGAAGCTGATGTGGTGAAGACAGCTTTCTGTACTCGGTACGGGCACTACGAGTTCTTGGTTATGCCTTTTGGGGTAAACAATGCGCCCGCGATTTTTATGGATCTGATGAACCGA
>NW_021410215.1:0-211 GCF_001605985.2 Dendrobium catenatum | reverse complement strand
TTCTTATTGTTCAAGTCTTCGTACATTTCAGTGAAAAATTTCGGCAGCACCCCGGCATATCCCTCATTTGGGGGAAAATAGGGGAGCTAGGCCTTCCCACCACGCTACTAGAGCGTGTATGGTAGGTGTCCTTCGACACCGCGGCCGTACAAAATTTCATCCCACCACGCTACAAGAGCGTGTATGGGGCCTTCAGTAGTAACCGTACCAG
>NW_021410214.1:0-247 GCF_001605985.2 Dendrobium catenatum | reverse complement strand
CCCTTAGTAACACTTCATTAAATTCTTCTCATTTAATGCTTATTAAGAGTAGCTTTAATGTTAGTCTATTATTACCTTCTCACTAATTGATGCAAGATAACTTAAAAATATGATAAAAAGATGACGCAAATAAAAAGATGAATGATAAACTAGTGAAAAAATTAAGAAATATTAACCATATAAGATGCCCTACACAGGCTACGCCTACACATAAGAAGGTTTTCTTTCTTCAAAGAGTTTCAAGTTT
>NW_021410213.1:0-254 GCF_001605985.2 Dendrobium catenatum | reverse complement strand
ACCTTATTGATGATTAGGCATACTTGTCAAATACTCGTAACTAACATCTTTCTTCTCCTCAGCTTCCTTTTTATCTTACCATTTATTGACTTCACACGTAATAGATAAAATGGTGAGAAATGCCTATTAAAACATGTGAAATAAAACTTGAGAGACTTGCCATGTTATGAGTTTCGAGTTTAGGATTTAGGGTGTCTTGACTTGCACATAAAAACCTATACAAATAATAAAAATAGAAGTCATTTACATGATTG
>NW_021410212.1:0-258 GCF_001605985.2 Dendrobium catenatum | reverse complement strand
AAACTCCTTCCACCTACATCTTTTAATGATCTTGGTGAGGTTCACTCATCAAATCAATCTCTCCTCAAATCTCAATCATTCAATTAGGACAATTATTTCCATTTTTTTATAGAAAGATTGAAGGCTTAGCGTAGGGATTATTAACATGATAGTTTCTTGTGAAATCTAATTGTGTCGATCAATAGGATGAGCTCTAATTCATTTAACCAGCAAAATTGCAACCCTCATATACATCCCATTGCCCATTGCTATTTCTCA
>NW_021410211.1:0-213 GCF_001605985.2 Dendrobium catenatum | reverse complement strand
TGAGATGAGATTTAAATACTTTCCTAAAATAGATTTCTTATTTTAGGAAAGATTTTGAATTTCAAATCACTTAGATTTGAATTCAAATTTAATCCTAATTATAGGCAATCTATATTAGGAAATAAGGGAAAAGGGGGGAAAGACTAAAGTGGGGCCGGCGGTTTGTGGTTGGGTCGTGGATGGTGGAGGGGAAAGAGGGGGAGCTGCGGGTGG
>NW_021410210.1:0-260 GCF_001605985.2 Dendrobium catenatum | reverse complement strand
TTGAGAAAATTTTCCATTAATATTTACTCCTAAAAATGTGTGAACGCAAATGTGGCAGAAAATTACTTTAATTCTGAGGTATTTGGGATAGTGTCTTCTCAGTAGTCTTTGATATTTGGGTTTCCTATGGTTGAAAGATGCCATCAACTTTTCTTGATATCTATTTTTTGGTAAAACTTAAATTTGTTTCCTACCAATAAGCATAGAGCCTCTCCTACAATTTAATATTATATTCAATTCTTTTAAATGGAGAATAGCTC
>NW_021410209.1:0-283 GCF_001605985.2 Dendrobium catenatum | reverse complement strand
GGCATGAAGCCTACGAAACCCGATCCTCCTAAGTAGAAAAATGGGAGTAGACAGGGTCCGAGATATCGGATAAATATGCGATCATGAAGTTGACCGGAATATTTATTTTGTACCTTCATATTCGGCCTTCAAGGCTTTCAACAAAGAAAATTCATAACAAAGGCATAAATCCTACGAGAAACCCGATCCCCTATTGTTAAGTTGATAGGGTCGACAAGGTTCAATCAAATGAAAATGATCTCAAGTACACCCCGATGATGGCCGTGTTGAATGTTTATCTCAA
>NW_021410208.1:0-222 GCF_001605985.2 Dendrobium catenatum | reverse complement strand
CTGTTGAGCACCTTAGTAGAACGTTGTCTGATCACTGCCCTTTACTGCTTAACATCAACGCTAATAGTAGAATTGGAAATACTTCTTTTAGATTTCAAAATATGTGGCTCAATCATCAGGATTTCAAAAATGTTGTTAGATTAAACTGGAATGCGCCTTTATTTCCTAATAATGACATCAAGGGCATGCTTAGACTCTGGTCTAAACTTAGTAGATTAAAAC
>NW_021410207.1:0-278 GCF_001605985.2 Dendrobium catenatum | reverse complement strand
ATTTTTTATATTTATTTTTAATCATACTTTATATTTATCAATTCTTCGAATTAGATATAGTTATAATTTTTTTTTTCACAAAAATAAATCTAGTTATATTTATTAATTCTTCAAATTAGACATACTTATTGCATTTTAAATTATTTAAAAAGAAGAGCCTACGGTTAAAAAATAATGCATTTGGAGCTGGATCTCATCTTAATAATGAAGAACCTACATCTTGAAATAAATATATTAATCTAATTTCCTTATTTAAAAAAAAAAACCGTTTGTGAACA
>NW_021410206.1:0-234 GCF_001605985.2 Dendrobium catenatum | reverse complement strand
TTGTTAGTAATAGCAATATGTATCATTATTTGTGTTGATGGTGATCAGTATTATTATTAGTGGTGATGGCAAACATTAATTTTAGCGGCGAGAACAAGCATTTTATTAACATTGGTGGCGATGACAAACAACAGAATTGGTGTAAGTCCTAAAAAGAAAGGCCGATGAAAATCTCAAAAAGACTCTCCAACACCTCCATAAACTTGGTGAAAATATGATATTATAATATTTATT
>NW_021410205.1:0-1433 GCF_001605985.2 Dendrobium catenatum | reverse complement strand
TATACCAAGGTGTACCGAGTTTTTCAAAAAACTAGGTACACCTCGGTATAGGCGCGATTTTTCCTACGACCGATTGTTCCTCTGCATCCTTACACCGAACCAAATAAAAATTCGTAGAAGGTGGTATAAACTATGCTCTAAACACATCATAGAACTCCCAGGTAATTAGAAAGTTCAATCTACCTTAAAATTTCTCCTCTCGCTGGTCCATCTACCAGCATTCTACCTCACCATCCAATAGAAAGACTACTAACGATACCTTCCTCTTAGGAGGATACTGCATACCGCCAAATGTCTTTTCTAGCCTCAAACTTTTATTTTATAGATCAATTTATATAGCTCTTTTTTACAATTCAATTCTAAAACTATTACTCCGATAACACAAAAGTTTGTCACAACCCAACCCGACCATTACAGACCCTTTCGTGTTGAGTTGTGACAGGTAAAACCCAATATCTAATTTTGGAATTATTTTATATTTTATTACAATATTCATTGAAATAAACTAGACTGCAGAGCTACTTAAACATTCAAATACTGAAAATAAACTCATTTATCAGGTTTCTTTCATTTCATCAAAACAAATATCTATACTACAGTACATGGCTACTGGCAAGAGCTACATAAGTGAAAAATTAATTAGCCATAATTAATTGTACAAAAATCAAAATAGCAAAATACCTATGACCTCAGATATGATCCTGAATTACTAGTTCATAATCTCTTTTACCTTCATTGATTTTAAAATTAAAAGCAAAATCACAGTGAGCTATAATAACTCAACAAGCTGCAGAAACCAATCTAAATTTTTAAATATTCTTTTATCAAATATTTTGCATAGTAGTTAAATGCATTTTAAATAAATTACTACACTGAGAGATGTAATAAATTTATAACAGTTTTTCTTTGATTTAAATAATAATATTAAATAAGTAAATAAATTGAAATTCATATTATAGAATAGTTCGTATTACATTTCCTGAACCCAGACGGAACCTCAAAATATTTTGGCCTCTTATAACTCCCTTTTTATTTATATTTATAGCACCAGAATATATCACATATCCCTAGCCTCTTATAACATCCAGCAATTCCCTGACACAAATAAAATCTCAGAGGATTCTGGCCCCCCTTATAACTCTCAAAGAATATAATTTAATCAAATATGCATATATATCATCACATTATAATAGTTAAAGAGTAATTAAGCATATATCAAAATTATACAGTGTTGTATAATATTAGACAATAGAAAATTTTACTAGGCAAAAATGCATATTCTTAGAAAATTATTTGAAATTGTGTAAAATAATATTTTAAGACTTTTGTTGTACTACACTATTTTTCAACATTTAGATAATTTTTTATTCAATAAAAATCTCACAAATTTCAAAACCCATGTTGTAAAATTTTCAAAAATTATTCAAAATGTG
>NW_021410204.1:0-266 GCF_001605985.2 Dendrobium catenatum | reverse complement strand
TACCTCTCGATCTCTTGCATGAATATTAACCAACTCTGCCCCTCCACGAGATCCATCCAACCTACACACAAAATCTGCTTCGATCTCTAGCATGAATATTCTTTTTTTTTTCTCTCCCCAGTTAAACTCAATAACCCTTACTATCCAGCCCTCCAAAATAGCTTACTTTCAAAGCCTATATTTCTACACTCAATAAGTTTAGCAGCTGGCCCATTTACTCACTATAATCTACATAAATCAGCCCTTTAAAGTTACCTAAACACATT
>NW_021410203.1:0-247 GCF_001605985.2 Dendrobium catenatum | reverse complement strand
CCCAACCTTCCTTTCAATCTCAAAAGGCCCATAGTAACGTGGGGAGAGCTTCTCACTCCTTTTGCTAGCTAAAGTCTTCTGTCGGTAAGGTCGTAGCTTCAAGTATACCCTTTCTCCCACCTCAACTGTTACATCTTTGCGGTGAGCATCCGCCTTGGTCTTCATGATCTGTTGGTCCCTCAATAGGTGTTCCCTCAACTCTTCCAACATCCTATCCCTCTCCTCCAAGTATTGATCCACAAGATAT
>NW_021410202.1:0-222 GCF_001605985.2 Dendrobium catenatum | reverse complement strand
CACTGTTTTGATTTGAAGATGACCTGGAATGACCCCATCGAGCACTTCCACAACACAAGAATACCGCACGCCTTACCCACAGAAGGTTGGTAACAGAAATCCCAATCCCTCCCAACAATCCTATCGACATCCGTTCTGGAAAAAACTTCAATCTTGGTCTCAACCAGACCGACAACACTAACATCATGGGCCCCAATCAGGTGTCGTAAGTAATTGCCCACC
>NW_021410201.1:0-447 GCF_001605985.2 Dendrobium catenatum | reverse complement strand
TCGGGTCGTGACAAGTGGTGGCCCGGAAGAAGTCCGGGTGTTAGGTGGTGGTCTGGTGGAACTCAGAGCCTCAAATAATGGTCAGGTGGAATTTCGGGCCTCAGGTGGTGGCATAGTGGAGCACATGGCCCAAAGCAATAGTCTGGCGGAAGTTCGGGCCTCATGTGGTGGTCCGGCAGAAGTCCGGGCCATAGGTGGTTTTCCGGCGGAGCAACGACGTCAGGCAATGGTCCGGCGGAACAACGGCGTTAGCCGGTGGTCCGGCGGAGGTGAGGGCCTCAAGTGCTGGTCCGGTGGAGCAACAACAATAGACGGTGGTCTGGCAGATGTGAGGGCCTCAAGTGGTGGTCCGGTGGAGCAACGGCGTCAGGCAGTGGTCCAGCGGAGGTGAGGGCCTCAAGTGGTGGTCCGGCAGAGCAACGATATTAGGCGGTGGTTCGGCGGAGG
>NW_021410200.1:0-301 GCF_001605985.2 Dendrobium catenatum | reverse complement strand
TTCTCCTCCAAACTTTTTCCACCACAGCCATAGAAGCGTTATTGGAAGCACAAACATCCTCAAATCTCATGATCTTCTTGCTAGCTTGTTGAACAGAAAAATTCAATAAGATTGGGCAATGGTCTGAAGCTACCCGAGCTAGATGCCTTACAAAGAACCGTTTTTTTGAAGAAATAGCTGCTGGATTGATAAAGCATCTATCAAGCCTCTCGAGGATTCGGTCCACCCCTTTTTTATTGTTGCACCAAGTGAATTTAGGACCTGCAAAATTAATTTCATGGAAGTCATTGTTAGCAAGGAA
>NW_021410199.1:0-248 GCF_001605985.2 Dendrobium catenatum | reverse complement strand
GATGATGGAAAAATACTACAAAAATAATTAGTAGTAACAGTTCAGGATCGACAAAAAAGGAACCTCATAAACTTCTCCCCCTTTTGACATATCAAAAAGGAGGGAACAAAAGACAAATAGCAAAGGAAATTTTTTTTTCTTTAACCAAGGCATGAAAGTGATATAGTATTCCATGTGATTGATTTAAAAAACTTATGAGTTAATGAGTTATCAATCTCATTAATCCATAGAATAGTAGAATATCCATT
>NW_021410198.1:0-2868 GCF_001605985.2 Dendrobium catenatum | reverse complement strand
AACATTTGCTAGTTATAATATATCTTTTAACTTGGCCTCTACATTTACTGAATAATCTATAAAAATATTGCAACTCAAATTCATAAGCACACTTAGACATTAATCGAAAAAAGTTGAGCTTCTATAAGCAAGGGTTGGAGAGGTTGCTCACCTATTTAAAGCACTCAACAAATGAGCGACAACAGCAGCTGAAGAGATGGCAATTTTTATTACCCTCATTAGACAGTGAACGAAAGCCCTATATAAGTAGCTTCTTGTTATGTACACTGCAAGAGCATAAAGCAAAGAGTTTCCATCTTACTTGAATGCAAGGTAACATATATCCTCTTTTCTTTTTTTTCACAGGAAGAAAAGTATAAGGCATATTGCTTTATTTACTGAGTGCAAGGCAAGGGTGGCATATGCATCTTTATGTGAATATTACAAAAATAACTTCACTAACCATATGTGATGTCTTATTCTAATCACATTAATTGAAGACCTTTGGCAAGAGACCGTGCTTCAATCCTTAATATAGCTAAAGAATTTGTTGTTATCATCCTTTAATAATGAAGGTAGGCTTCAAAAGCAAGCACAAAAAAATATATGAGAAAATGATTACATAAAGGAAAAGTAAGTGAGAATAAAGTAACAAGATATCCTATTGATTTCTGTTCATCAACCTACGGTACGTATCAATTATTGACCGCACCTGATAACCAGAACCAAAAATTATGGGTTTAAGTTGGCTCGTTTAACAAATAGGTCGAGTTAAGATTCAAATTTCTAACCCGTTTGAAAAATCGGGTAGGTCTAGGTCAATCCGCTAACCCTTCCATGACCTCACCAGTCACTCGACTCACCCCCGCGCATGCGACATGCAAGCACGCACAACACCTATGGAGGTAACTCACCCTCCCTAGTTCCTCACGCGACACACACTAGTGAACAATTCATTATCGTACTTTCAGTAAAGTAGCCTCACCCTCGCCTGCTCAAGATCGCACCCTCACGTATTGCCGCCCTCACCAGCAGACTCGTAGTCATGCTTGACGCTTCCACATATAGCATGTGCTCGACCCTCATGTGGTCTCTCCCTCGCCTGCGGTCTCACGTTCAATGGTTAGTCGGGTCAACCCGGTAACTTGACAGGTCGAGTCCGGGTTTGAATTTCTAACCCGTTATTTAATTGAGTCGGTTTTGGGTCAGAATAATTGAAGGTGGGCCAGTTTTGGGTGTAACCCGAACTTGACCTGAAAAATCTTTTTGACACCCCTATATCAACTAGAACTAAAACATGCACTTACTCTTGTAGTCTCTTAATGATAAATTAGAAAGTGAACAATCTCCATCTTAGAGAAACTCTATTAATAGATTACTTGTTTGAGCTGAAAAAAATGAATCAAGACAAGATATTAACTCTTATTCGGCCTAATTTTCTTATATTAATGATGAAAAATAACTAATTGTGAAAAAATATTTGGATAAATAATACACAAATTGAAAAAATATTTAAATGTAGCTGAGTTCTGCAATACACTCCATTAAAAGAGAAAATATAAAGTAGTTAATCGGGCTCTGTACAAATACAACATAATCTTAGATTCACACACTAAGATCAATGTATAGAAAGAGGTGCAGGAATTTAAGATACAAGCCATGCATGGCACTTTTTTATGCTATAAGTCTTTGTAAATTTGTATCATTGAATTGTGATTAAGGTCTATATCACTGTATGTTTTTTTTTAATTTACATCAAAGAATATCATTAATGAAATTTAACAAGACATTAATGATGGTTGATGTAACCTTCTAGTTAAATTATGCATTAAATCAAAACTTTTAAATCATCTAATTATTAATGAGTTTTTTTTTAATAAAATATTTATTAGGGAAAACACAATTCTTTTTGCTTCTCTTGTAATTTTATAAATGCCTCCATCATTCTCTATGAAACACTTATAAGTATGTTATAAAATTGCTATAACTTATATTTGTACTATGCCATACCAGTGAGAAGAAATGATGTCAATAAATTCTCTTCCTTATATGTCTTATCTACCGTGTGCATATATATATAGCACCAATGTTTATTCAAATAAACTTCCACCATTTGATCTCCTATTTTTCTTAACAAAAATCTATCACTCACTCTCTCTATTTGTTATTGTTGTTGTTGTGTATATATATGTAGAGATTATGCTTAATGAGAGGTCTTCATTGAATAATGGAGGTAATGGCACAACTTGTTATGTGACATGAATCAAAGAACCATTCACCATCAAACGAGGATGTTATAGATTTCATACTTAATAAGTGATCATCGTCTCACATGCTTATAAAAAAAGCATTGATTGTAGTGCCATAGTCTTCCTTGTATAATAAATTGGAGAAGCTTTCGCCATTAAATAAGACCATAACATCAAATTGCAAATTATCAGGCACAAAAGAGGAAGTCGCTCAATGTGAATTTTTTATCCTAATAAAGAAACTATGGGGTAAGTTATTTCCTATTAGAAGTTTCTTCTTTGTGCGCTCACCACTCAATATCAAGGACCGAACCAACTTTAAATTTTTTTTGGAAATTTTTTTTTATATATATATTTATCATTTAGTGACTAATGGATAGGTTGATGAGTAGTGAATTTTTTATCCTAATAAAGAAACTATGGGGTAAGTTATTTCCTATTAGAAGTTTCTTCTTTGTGCGCTCACCACTCAATATCAAGGACCGAACCAACTTTAAATGTGAAGTCATTATATATATATATATTTATCATTTAGTGACTAATGATTCTTTGTACTTGAATACATAATACATTTTTAAAATATCATCAACATCTTATATATAATGACAATTATTCTTAAAAAAAAAAAAAATAGGTTGAA
>NW_021410197.1:0-293 GCF_001605985.2 Dendrobium catenatum | reverse complement strand
CTCAGTATATGCTCGGTACCGCTCAGTACATGCTCGGAATTGCTCAGTACATGCTCGAAATTGCTCAGTACATGCTCAGTATAGCTCAGTACATGCTCGGTATTGCTCAGTATATGCTCGGTACCGATCAGTACATGCTCGGTATTGCTCAGTACATGCTCGGTATTGCTCAGTATATGTTCGGTACCGCTCAGTACATGCTCGGTACCGCTCAGTACATGCTCGGTACCGCTCAGTACATGCTCAGTACCGCTTGGTACATGCTCAGTACATGCTCGGTACCGCTCAGTACT
>NW_021410196.1:0-250 GCF_001605985.2 Dendrobium catenatum | reverse complement strand
TTTATGCATGCTTTCAAAAAAAATAATAAATTTTCAATTGTTAAGCATATACTTTTTCAATCATAAGAAGTATTTGGCTTGCTAAAAACTAAAAAGCAATGCTTGGTAAAAGCAATAAAGTGTAAAAAAAATTAATATATTTAAAATGTTTGAAATTATTTGGTGGCGTGTAAAATTAATGTATGATATTTTTTAGTTTGAATTAAACTGAATGTGACTTTAAAAAAAATTATGGATGAGGTAGATTGAG
>NW_021410195.1:0-1057 GCF_001605985.2 Dendrobium catenatum | reverse complement strand
CACATACCTCTTCTTGATCTGATTGATCAAGACTATCATCCATTAAGCACAGATTAGTGACTTCATCTTCCTTTTCTGCCTCTGACGAGTCTAAAGCTGAGTCCACCCAAAAAGCTCTTTGGAATTTCTTCTTGCCCTTTCTTACAAAAGGTTTCTCCTCTACCTTCTACTTGCTAGGATTGGCTTTGAGTTTTGGATAATCTGTCTTTATATGTCTAGGTTTCCTGCACTCATAGCAAATAACATCATTCAAAACTTTTACTTTTTTATTAAATTTACCTCTATTCCATTGTTGGTGTCTCTTCTGCTTCCTCTTCAGAAAGCTTCTGAATTATCTAGTCATTAATATGATGTCGTCTTCATCCTCAGGTTGTGAGTGTTCACTCTCAGACTCCTCCACTTTCAATGCTATGTTCTTCTCCCTTCGTGGTTCACCTGCATCAATCTTTCTTTGGCTAACTCCTTGCTCGTAAGCAATTAGCGAACCAAGAAGATTGTCGATAAAGTAAATGTTTAGATCTTTAGACTCTGTAATTACAATAATTTTAGCATCATAAGTAATAGGAAAACAACAAAGAATATTAATCATTTCAGCATTCGTTAGTTTCCTACCTAATACATGTAAAGAGGTGACTATTTGTGTGAATCTTGTGTACATATCAGAAATGGATTCATTAGGTTTCATGCGAAACAGTTCATAATCATGCAACATGGTATTAAGTATAGATTTCTTAACCTCATTAGTCATATGATATGTTATACAAAGTCTATCCCATATGTCATTTCCACTCTTGCAAGTAGAAACTGGCATGTAATCTTCTGATTTAAGTGCACAAAAGAAACTGTCTGAATTGGTATTTAAAAAATTTTACCCTCTTGTAAAATTTAAAACCAAGAATTTAAATTTATTGAATTTTATAGAAAAAGTTTTTCAACCACAATTTTGAAACAGTAAAGCAGAAAAATAAAAAAAGCGAAAAAAATAAAAGACACGAGATTTATAGTGGTTCGGTCAAACTTTACCTACATCCACTCCCCGGAGGCACCCTCCGAGTAT
>NW_021410194.1:0-255 GCF_001605985.2 Dendrobium catenatum | reverse complement strand
GGATTTTTGTGGACTACCTATAATTGGCCCATTTAAGATTATTATATGTTTTATAATAATAAACGTCTAATTTCACTTGATTTGTTTTTTGATCGAATGAAAATCAAATTGAATCTAATTCAGTCCACTTTCGAGTAATAGATAATATAAAAAAAGGTTATATGTTTTATTGGTAAAATATTAATTTCACTTGTAAAATATTTTGGGATGGAGTGTTTTGTTTTTCTATTATGGTATTAATTTGAGCTTCTTAGA
>NW_021410193.1:0-287 GCF_001605985.2 Dendrobium catenatum | reverse complement strand
ATAATTCTAAAAAATAATTTTTGAAGTTAAAAAGGTATATTCTTCTTAACCGTTTAAGATCGTTTACAAGTTTGTTTGTTTTGGATAGTTATGTTAATTAAGGCTGACTCACACACACATCGTATATATAAAATTCAAATCTAAAATCTTTTAATTAATAATTTAAGCTCCTAATTAACAGATAAAGATCAGCTGTACATCGTTTAATGTTCAGCCACAAAAAATTTTCAAATCCGAACTGAAATAATTTTCCATCACACTCAAAGTTCATTTTTTTTTTTTTTTTT
>NW_021410192.1:0-1408 GCF_001605985.2 Dendrobium catenatum | reverse complement strand
CTGGTATTCAACAAGGTTTGTTCCAACCCTACCATGGCTATGTGGTACAGTAGATAAGCATCTTTTTTATTCATTGTGACATGAAAATCTTAGTAAGCTCCATATGTTCGTGAGTTTCCAATATTCGGTTATTCTTCCTACGTGACTGACCATCGCCTAAATGTTTGTTTACTTGTGAAATCTAGTCGTTGGTATAATTGATCAAGAAAAAGGGTATGTATCTTAATGTGTAACAAACGCTTAATGTTCTGTTAGTCACCCATAAACAAAATACTATTTAAACATGTTTATTGCTAAGGGTTAACTGTGATAGAGGGTGGTAATGCATTTATTTAAAATTTAGCATCTTATTTCTAGGCAGAAATAACAGACCTTTAAGTGTATAGATATAGATTATCATATTGAGTTTCTTGTGGCCCATTGGTGAAGCAGAGATGGATTTGCATTGTTATCAGGGTGCTCAATTGACTGGATATTTTGATGTATAGAGCATTGTTTTTGGATTTTCAATGCTCAAGCTTCCAATTTTCCTTTGCTGGTTAGAAATCATTGACCCCCTGCTCCCTCTGTTCTCGACTTCTTGATTGATGGATATCATTTTACTTAGAAGATGACCTATTGGAGCACATATTGCACACAATAATGAGAACCTGTGGTAATGATTAAACCCTCATGTCTCTTTCCTTGGAAGCAGCAGCAACAACAACAAATCTTTATCCCACTATGTATGATTAATTACATGAATCATTTTTCTTTATTGTGTTATATTAAAAATCAAATTCTAATTTAAATCTAATAAAAAAAAGGTCATTTCTAATACTTCCTAACCAAGTTTTGTTAGATCTACCTTTACCTTTTTTAACATAGACCATATCTAATATATTTACTCTCCTAATCGGGTTATCTGAAGGCCCACGTTTTATGTGACCAAATCATCTAAGACAAGTCTCTCTAATCTTATCTGCCACTGGGGCTATTCCAACCTTTTCATGTACATGCTCATTTTGCATTTTATCTATAAGTGTAAAGCACTCATCCACCTGAGCTTCCTCATCTCTGCATCACTTAACTTAATTTTTTGGCTTCTCTTTTAATGGCCAACATTTTGGGCCATAAGCTTTGCAGGTCTCACCACCATCTAATAGAAATTTCTCTTAAGTTTGAGCCGTATTTTTCCACCACATAACAGACCTGATGCATTCCTTCACTTCAACCATCCAATTTGAATTCTACAGATAATATCCCCAATTATTTCACCATCATTTTGAACAATAGTCACGAGATATCTAAAATGTGTACTCTTTTTAATAACTTGATCGCCCAAAATTATAATCCTGTACTAGATATATTACTATTAAAATTGCAAATGTCTATTAAAGATATGTATGCAGGAGCTATTACTTGTGTT
>NW_021410191.1:0-618 GCF_001605985.2 Dendrobium catenatum | reverse complement strand
ATTTGGCCGAGGACTTCCAAAAACATCGTAAGCTAAATCCGTACTGACGTGTTAAGATGTAAAGTTCTTACTCTTCCCGCTACTTGGAAAAATCACACACGCATTCCGTTCCATCTATTTCTTTATTTCCCCATGAATCGTATACTTTTGACAATAGCGAAATTTTTTTCGAAATTCTAATCGATTCTAAGGCGGAACGCTCCCCTACCGATGCATTTTTACATCCCACAGCTTCGGCAGATCGCTTAGCCCCGGATGCAAAGAGTCTGACCCGCTGCGCACCTTGTCCAGAGACATGGTAAAGCCAGGCTAAGGCGCAAGATAGCGATTTACTGCTTGACAGCTCTTCCCCTTCTTCTAGTTCTTGCATCAAATAGAATACAAAAAGTCATTCTATCTTCTATTCACACTTCTTCGGTTGGTGGCTCATAGGTGTCAATCCTGGCTTGCTGGATTCGCTTTAAAGAATCGGAAATAGAAGATATGGATTAGATCCCTTATCGATAGCTTGAGTCAGAGCTCATCCCTCCAAAAATGGAGTATTGAGAAAAGGGTGACTATCATATCATACGTAAGTACGGGTCTATACCTAGATTATGCCCTACACTAGATGAATTT
>NW_021410190.1:0-250 GCF_001605985.2 Dendrobium catenatum | reverse complement strand
CAAACAAACATGAACGAGTTATAAACGAGCTCTACTTTTCGATGTTCATTAACTTAACAAACGAGCTTTATCGAGCTTCCCAACAAACGATTGCATCGAGCATGTTCGCAAACTTAATTTCGAGCTCTATTTATATTATTGATATTTATTAATTATATAATCAAATATTAATTATTTTATCAAGCTTATTCAAGAGTTCAAAATCAAACATGAATCGAGCTTCTTATCGAGCTTAATGTCGAGTTTGTTC
>NW_021410189.1:0-318 GCF_001605985.2 Dendrobium catenatum | reverse complement strand
TTCCCTAAGTGCATCTAAGTGGTCAGAGCTACTATTAGTGTATTTATTTATGCCATTTTACTTAATATAGTATAATATTTCACCTTGAATCAATGTTATTTCTCTAAAATAACAGTTATTGTTATATCTTCCAAAAGGCATTTGAATCGCTTTTATTTCTCTGAGATAATAGTTGTTTATTTTTTGGTAACAATTATATTTTGCTAAATTTGTCATGAATCTTGTTTTTTCTATAAATTAATTGATATCTCTTTGTGGAATCTAATCCATAATGGAAGATGTTGGTGACTTTGCTTTATTTTCTCTTATGTATAGTGG
>NW_021410188.1:0-365 GCF_001605985.2 Dendrobium catenatum | reverse complement strand
AGTGTTGTTGGAACTAAGTGGGTATTCAAAAATAAAATGAATGGCTCAGCTGTAGTCATTAGAAATAATGTTAGATTAGTTGCTAAGGGGTATAATCAGATTAAAGCGATTGATTTTGAAGAGACTTTTGCCCCTGTAGCCAGCTTGAAGCAATTAGAGTTTTGCTAGCCTTTGCCTGTTTTAAAGGTTTCAAACTGTTTCAAATGGATGAGAAAAGTGCCTTTTTAAATGGGGTAATTGAAGAAGATGTTTTTGTAGAACAACCTCCAAGTTTTGAAAATTCTAAATACCCAAATTATGTTTTCAAATTGAAAAAGTCATTATATGAATTAAAACAGGCACCTAGGGCTTGGTATGAGAGGTTA
>NW_021410187.1:0-231 GCF_001605985.2 Dendrobium catenatum | reverse complement strand
TTATAAGACATACGATAATTACACCCAACTGTCAATCAATTCATATCGATCTTCATCTTTCACATGAACAAATATCCTTCCATCTAGCCTCCTTTACATGTAAATGCTATATTTTTGTTAATGTCATGTATTAAATGGAGTAAATCATAAAATACAAAAAAAAATTATCAAATTTATCTACTATGCATTTACTTCAAAAAATCATATCTTCCTATTTAACCGATGAAAATG
>NW_021410186.1:0-261 GCF_001605985.2 Dendrobium catenatum | reverse complement strand
TTTTAACAAACAAAGAAATATACAAACAACTCTAACTTAATTATCTTATGTAGGACCTATCAAAACCACACAGCTTTCACACACTTAGATGAGTTTGATAGGACACGACTATTAGCTTTAGGTTAGGTTGTTGTTCTACTTTTCTTTTCTGTGATGTGTTGTGACGCTCTGCATGTGACCCGTGTGCTGTTTGTTTTTGCTACTTGTTGTAGCTTTTCTATGATGCTTTTCTGTGACGCTTTTCCTGCTCTTTTCTTTTCT
>NW_021410185.1:0-412 GCF_001605985.2 Dendrobium catenatum | reverse complement strand
TCTCTCCCTTTTTTATGATGGCAAAACACTACGAAAATAATTAGCAGTAAAAGTTCAGGATCGACGAAAAAAGGAACATCATAAACTTCTCCCCTTTTGACATATCAAAAAGGAGGGAATAAAAAAGAACAATAGCAAAGCATAAAATCCCCCCCTTTTTTTGTCAAGGCATGAAAATGATATAGTATTCTATGTGATTGATTTAAAAACTTGTGAGTTAATGTGTTAATAATCTCATCAATCCATATAATAGTAGAATATCCGATTATGATTACCCTTAGCTCAGATATTTTCTTAGGGTAGAATCATCTTTTGAAATCAATGACCTAACTCAAAGAATTAATTGGATATGAAAAAAAAATCCATCCATCACTAGGCTTAAGAAAAAACTATCTTTAAAAATAATGAACCA
>NW_021410184.1:0-347 GCF_001605985.2 Dendrobium catenatum | reverse complement strand
CGGAAAGTTCAAACCATAAATTGGATTACTAACGATTGGATAATAAGCATGCTATAATTTGAGATTTTTTAGTCCATCAATTCATGTTCATAAGTTTTCAATCATAATTTAACTATTGATTTGTGCTCATTTGGAGTAGAATTAGATCGCTTATAGCATTGATAGTTTTCTTGTTGAAACATTAAATCACTACAGGAAAATCACTTATTACCGGCGGAATTTTCCGGCGGCTTTCCGGCGGCCAGTTTTTCGGCGGCTTTCCGGCGGATTTCCGACGGTTTTTGACGGCTTATTCCCTACAAAATTTTCCGGCGGCTTTCCGACGGATTACCGGCGGCTTTCCGACT
>NW_021410183.1:0-307 GCF_001605985.2 Dendrobium catenatum | reverse complement strand
TGTAGTTTAAAAGATTTCAATCAGTGATTCTATAATATGCAAAAGAATGTACCTAGCGCCATGTATGATGCATGAAACAGATACGAAATATCCCTATATCTATTGATGTGATGCATGTATGTAAGTGAAGCATAATGTGAGATAAGGTGTGTAAAAAATGAATGCATGCATGACATTCAGAGTACAGAAAAAAAATAAATAAACACACCCTAAGGGTACCCTCCAAGTAAGGTACCCGCACAGAAAATCATCATAGTCATGCCCACTTCATGTGGAAAAACAGCGATGCCCAATGACATAAATAGGT
>NW_021410182.1:0-316 GCF_001605985.2 Dendrobium catenatum | reverse complement strand
AGAAATTTAGTTTAAATCTCGCAAAATATAAGAAATTTATATTTTACAAAAATTATAAAATATTTAAGATATGTGTGTCGGACACGCGTGTCCAATTTGTTTTTAATATTTTTTAATCGGACACGTTTTCAGCGTGTCCGACACGTGTCGGAGGAGTGTCTGACGAGTGTCGTGTCGGACACGGTGTCGGACACTGCACGCCTCTTTGAGGAGAAGTGTCGGTGCATCATAGATTGCCATATACCAAGATTAACAATTCTAAATTAAAATTTTAATATTTTACTCTCTCTCTCTCTATATATATATATACATATAT
>NW_021410181.1:0-319 GCF_001605985.2 Dendrobium catenatum | reverse complement strand
AAAAGGGTGAGGAGAAGCCAAAGTATAAGAAAGCAAGATGAAGGCACAAAAGACATTTTAGGCCGACTCTGCCTCAGGATCATTAGAAGAAGAAGCAAAGGAGGTGGTAATGAATTTGTGTATAATGGCTAACAATAGTCTTGATCAATCGGATGAAGACAAGGTATATCAACTTTCATACGAATAATTGTTGGTTATTTTAAAAAAAAATTCTTGATTTGTATAGTAAGTTAAAGAAAATGCTTGCTAACCTTAACGTTGAGTTTAGTACTTTACATATTGAGCATGCTAATTTAGTTAAAGAACATTCTGATTTAGA
>NW_021410180.1:0-220 GCF_001605985.2 Dendrobium catenatum | reverse complement strand
TTTCAATCATAATTAATTATAATTTATTAATTATGATTAGTTAATTAATTATCTATGATTAATT
Source organism: Dendrobium catenatum (assembly GCF_001605985.2). NCBI lineage: Eukaryota > Viridiplantae > Streptophyta > Magnoliopsida > Asparagales > Orchidaceae > Dendrobium > Dendrobium catenatum. The sequence goes on along the minus strand of NW_021410180.1, from coordinate 156 downwards.
ATTCTTAATTATAACTAATCGTTATTAATTATAATTAATTATGGTTATTATGATTAATAATAATTAATTGTTTAAAAAAAAAGAAGAGATGGTTCTTTTCTCGACACTTGCAACGAACTGGCAAACCCCCGAGGCGCTCACGTAGCGTTGTAGGGC
>NW_021410179.1:0-208 GCF_001605985.2 Dendrobium catenatum | reverse complement strand
GCGAAAAAAAAAAATCATACTTTTTTTTTTGGGACACTTAGGCCATTTAAGTCAAACTCACACACACAACGCATACACAAAGACTCGAACCCTAGACCTCTTAGTTGGAAGCCTGAGCTCTCAACCAATAGGCCAAAAAGAGTTATGTAAAAAAAAAAAAAATCATACTTGACTGGACTAATTTTGCAAACCAAGTCAACATGGCATA
>NW_021410178.1:0-562 GCF_001605985.2 Dendrobium catenatum | reverse complement strand
CTTAACAACCTAATTACTGGACTCAACAGCCTTGGGCTAGTTCATAAGGGCCTAACATCACTAACGAACTTTCATGTGCCATTTCTCCATTATAAATTTCTTCTTCGATTTTCTTTCTTCTTTCGATATGATAAACTTTCCATTGCCGAGATTAATCCAATCATTTTATAGCTTAACTCTTTCGATTGTCATAATTAAAAAATTGATCACATGAAGAAATTTTTATTTGCTGCGAATCTTATGTGTGTTGATTGTAGCTATATTGCCATTAGAAATTTCTTCGATGGCCACCACCGGATGTAGAGTAGCTCCTGCATTCCAGTTGCTGTTATATTATGGTTGGTATTCTGATTGGTATTCTGGTTAGCATTCTGACTGTGTTGGAATTATTGAGGGACTAGCCCATTTCATTATTAAAATGAATAATTACAGAAAGAAGCTCAAATACTACTCGTGAGGATGAGAGAAATACATATAGGAGCTGTAATAAAAATCCAAATAAGGTAGAAGTGCCTAAAGAAAAAAAGAAAATCAAAGCAGATTAATCTACGTCTGGACTCAG
>NW_021410177.1:0-520 GCF_001605985.2 Dendrobium catenatum | reverse complement strand
TGGTATGTATGTAAATAACCATATTCCTTAGGTTGCTAACCTCCCAAATTTTATGAACAATTTGTTGCCAAGCAATCAATTAAAACAATTATAACCAGTTCATCATAGTCCCAGAAAAACCAGTTCAAAATAAAAACCAGCTAGAGAGGATGAAGACCAGCTAGAATTCTGATTCCCAACTTAATAGTTGAATCTTTAATAATATTAATTTATGCACAAATGCACTACCAAATAAACTACAGCTCCATATTTCCAGCTTCCAAACTATTTAGAAAAACGACTGTCAAGCAACCAATAATAAACTAGAACATCAAAGACCTTAAAATCAAGGCCAAATCATAAGCTATATGAAGCAAATGAAAGCCAGCCAGTACTTCTAGATTCCAATAACAACTTCAACAATTGAATATCAAGAAAAGCACTAATGCAACCTCAATTAAACTTCAGCCCAGAATTCCAACTAAAAAATCAAACATAAGCAATCACAAATAATTTAATTATAGTCAAACATAACAAATAA
>NW_021410176.1:0-489 GCF_001605985.2 Dendrobium catenatum | reverse complement strand
TAGGTATCCTCCAACATCAATTTTCAGGATGTATATGGACCAAAATTTTAATGCTACATATTAGTTTTCTTTTTTGAAAACTTTATGATAAAAGGATCTCCATTTTACTTTTTTTTGGAAGAATGTATTTTTATTATTTTTTAAGGGAGTTTTTATTATTTCTTGCAATTGTTACTAGTTTATTATTATGCATTGTAATTTGCTTTGGCCATAATTTGTGTTTATAGCATCAGATTTTATATTAATGCGAGATTCACTAAAAAACATTATCGAAGCGAAAGAACAATAATTTCTTAAATAATTACTAAAAAAAATAAATATGAATATTCTCAAATTAAATGATAAAATAAATAAAAATCAAGTTGAAAAATATTTGCAATATAATTATGTTTCATTAGCAATAATTATTTCTTAAAAATATATTATTCAAATTTAATTTACTTTTCATTAGCAATATAATTATTCCTATGAAATCTACTTTTATCCTTA
>NW_021410175.1:0-389 GCF_001605985.2 Dendrobium catenatum | reverse complement strand
CACTAAAAATACATAGAAATATACATAATAAATATCAAAATTATGATTTTTAATATTTTTTAATAGAAAATTTTATTTAATTATTTTTCTTAGAATTCTGATTTTTTATGTGACTCTATTTTATTTGACGATTTTTTATTTATTTATTTTGTTCTACTAATGCTGAGGCTACTTTACAAAATAAACCCTTATTATTATTCAGAGAGTGTAGATTTATTAATTTTTTTTACTCGGTACTATTCTAACTAAAAACTGCACCGTTCATGTTTTTCGCTGATTTTCAATCGTGTCCTCCAGCTGTAATTTCATGACCTCTCGCCGAACACCTAAGTCCACCTCGCGCCGCGTGGCATGAAAGCTACGTGGCAAATGCTGGTTGATATAAAGGC
>NW_021410174.1:0-277 GCF_001605985.2 Dendrobium catenatum | reverse complement strand
TTTTTTACTGTTTCTTAAAGCAGTTTTTTAGTGTTAATAGTTTAATTTTTGAACTAGAAAGCCGCTTTAAGAAGCAGTAAAAAAGCCATCCCAAACGAAACCTTAATCTTAACGAGATTTACTTTGATTTTTTTATGGTAATTTATTGTCCTAGAAGCTGTTGAGCATATTTGAAGAGGGTTTTATACTTTTATGGCTATGAGGCTTTCTACCGCAGCTATTACTCTGCTTGTGATGGCTTGTATCATGCCAATTATTTTTATTCATTCATGAGATT
>NW_021410173.1:0-286 GCF_001605985.2 Dendrobium catenatum | reverse complement strand
TGCTCTCAAAGGCCTCCTGACAATTCTTATCCCAATAGAAGCGGGCATCCTTCTTCGCTAGAGCAGCAAAGGGATGGCATCTACCGGCAAGATTGGAGATAAATCTCCGCAAGAAAGCAAGCTTATCCTGAAACGACCTTAACTGGGTAAGACTCCTAGGGGGTTTCAAGTCCACTATGGCCTTAATCATGGAGGGATCAATTTCAATGCCACGGTAGCGAACAATAAAACCCAGAAACTTCCCCGCACTAACTCCAAATGCACACTTTAGGGGATTCATCTTCAA
>NW_021410172.1:0-256 GCF_001605985.2 Dendrobium catenatum | reverse complement strand
TTTGTACTCAGGCATGAATGGAATTTGGACTCAAACATATACAAAAAAATATATAACTTGAGTCTTATAGAAGGAAACTTCTTCATCTCTATCACCAAAAACGATCCAACTCAAAGAAGATACATCAAAGAAAGGATCAAGCTCAAATGAACTACAAGGGAGCTTGGAATTGAATGTGATATGGTGGCTCGAACATTCAATCAAATCAAATCTTAAATTGGAATGAACAACACTCATATATAAACAAATATTGAAG
>NW_021410171.1:0-713 GCF_001605985.2 Dendrobium catenatum | reverse complement strand
GATTGGGTGGCAATCTAATTTGGACTATATATACAAAGACAAGAAAAACTGCCCAAAAACTACAAGTTTTCAATTCTGTACGCAGTAGATCGTCCCGTACGATCATGGATCGTCCTTGACGATTTTACTTAAAAGCTTTGAAATGAACCTGTCTGCATATGTATACGAAATATTTTCGTACGAGCTGGTCGTCCCGTATGAACTAAGTTCGTCCGGTACTAATGGTTATTACAAGGTTGGTTCCAAAAACTGCAGAAAAATCGTTCTAAGTCGGTTAATCATCTGGACGAAAATGTTATTCGTCTGGATGAAACTTTTACAGAGAATAGGTCGTCCTGGATGATTTTTAATTTTGTCTAGATGAAAATTTTACAGTGAGCAAATCATCATGTACGATAATTTAATTTCGTCTGGATGAAAATCTTACAAAGACCAGATTGTCCTGGACGATATTTAATTTCGTTTGGACGAAAATTTTATAGAGAGCAAATCATCATGTACGATAATTTAATTTCATCTGGACGAAAATCTTACATAGAACAAATCATCCCGGACGATTTTAAATTTCGTCCTGGACGAATAGGACTTAGAAAAAAATTTCAAGCCAGTTCCTATTCGTTCCATGTGCTCAATAGGAGATAACTGTCTGATCGTCCCGAACGAATTGATATCGTCTCGTACGATCAGTATAAGTTTTATATGATCTCCTTATG
>NW_021410170.1:0-217 GCF_001605985.2 Dendrobium catenatum | reverse complement strand
AGGAAGAAAAACAAAAGTCTGAGGATAATCAGGTTTTCGACTGCATGTCATTCTCAAATGTGGTGCAAAGGTTAACAAATTAATAGGGGCACAAAAGGTGGATGATCTGGAGCAAATAAATAAGAATCTTTTGATCTCCTTTGAAGAATAAGAAGGGATTGTTGTTTTGAATTCTTTAATTGATCAGAATAATAAATCTGTCCAGATGAATCCTTTC
>NW_021410169.1:0-391 GCF_001605985.2 Dendrobium catenatum | reverse complement strand
TGCTCCCTCTGCGTTTAAGATGGATCCGCCTTGTAATTTTACAAGGGTCGAACCCCGCTAGGGGACGCTGCCCCTTTGAACCCCTGGACATATTTGCGAAGCACATAATGATCAAGGATGTGAATAAATAAGGGTCGAGAGGTAGCGCCCTCACAACAAATTTTGGTTGTAAGAATATTTATGAAAAAAAAAAACTCTATACTTTTACTTATAAGTCCCCCTTGAAAATTAAGACTGGTTCTGCGCTGAATAATAGATATATGAAATTACCAGATTTTAGACATCTATTACTTCATATAAACAATATCTAAATCTACTTAGATATGAAAGTAGTTATTGTGACTCATGAAATTTTTAATAGAGTTAGATATTTCATAGAATTCTAAGGATG
>NW_021410168.1:0-267 GCF_001605985.2 Dendrobium catenatum | reverse complement strand
ACAGTACGATCTTCATAAACAGCCGTCGTCCTGGTACAAAGTTGTACGAACAGTTCAAAAACTATTCGTACTGTACGATATAATATCGTATGGTACGATTCAACAGGATACTATTCGTACAGGACGATGGTCTGGACGATCGGATGTCGTCTCTGTTCATCGTATGGTACGATTGACATCGTACAGTACGATGTGACAAAAACCAAAAGATCGTCCAAGACGATATCCGCGACGATCATACTTCGTCTCTGTTCATCGTATGGTACG
>NW_021410167.1:0-428 GCF_001605985.2 Dendrobium catenatum | reverse complement strand
AGAACATTGGAAGGATCAACTTAAAGGAATGTTGAATTTCTTAACATACTAATAAATAAATTTAACAATAGGAAGTATAAATGAGCCATGCGTCAGAAAGTTTATCATTTTTCCAACAACAAAATAAATTTGATATGGACATGTCAAACATAATTAACAAAAATAAAATTTTACAATTCCCAAGTTCATAAAAAAAACTTCTAAGGAACGTGCAACAAAATTATCATTATATTGTAAGTAATACATTATCATTTGAAAGACCTTATGAATGAAATTTAGAAGAAATTTCATTTTCCTAAAAAAAAAAGAGGAATGATAATAAACAAGCATCTACCATGAAGGAAAATATGTTATTGTAATCATATAATTGCATATAACTATTTAAGATAAATATATTGTCATGTATTTGTAATTTAATTTTTATGATT
>NW_021410166.1:0-336 GCF_001605985.2 Dendrobium catenatum | reverse complement strand
CACTGTTTTCACTGCTGTAGTCGTAATTCCTGCATGCGTTCATTAAAGTTTAAGATATTCTAGGTAGTGTAAGAGTGCTGCCATTAAACCTACCTTATTTCTAATTGATTAGGGAAACTACACCTTTAGGTTTAACTGCTGTCCTCACTATTCCAGCAGTTTTTAGCCTTCGTTAGAGTACGTTTCGTCGTGGTTTGGGTGCTGTCCACTCCCTTAGACCCTTCCTAACCTCTAGACAACTTAATCAAACTGCTGTAGTTTGCTGTCCACCTCATTCCTGCACTGTTTAGCGACATTTTGGTGACATTAAACTTGTGATAACTTGCTGTCCACACC
>NW_021410165.1:0-223 GCF_001605985.2 Dendrobium catenatum | reverse complement strand
TTAAATGCTACTGTCAGTGGTTAAGAAATATACCTACTATCAATAGGCTATTAGTCAACCTAATATTTAGCTCAGTTTATCTATCATGGAAAGCTAGGAATAAGTTTATTCATGAAGGAGTTAAAGAGAGTTCTATGTTGATTTTTGTTCAAGCTGTGAGTTATGCCTCAATTTCTTCTTCATTAGGTGTTATTAGCTTAGGCAACTCGGTGTTAATAAGTTG
>NW_021410164.1:0-221 GCF_001605985.2 Dendrobium catenatum | reverse complement strand
GCCTGAGCTTTGCAGTTAGTCAAGGGCTGCATTCTAGCTGCCGTGGGAGCCTCAACCTGGCCCGCACGTGCCCACCCAATCACGCAACTGCCCGCTTGCCAAGTGATTCAAACTCGGTTGGGTCGGGAAAGTTTAAATCTTCCAACCACATTATTGAAGAGGTAAATGTGTTTTAATTTTCAATTTTTTATATTTAAACTATATAATTACCCAAAATTAAG
>NW_021410163.1:0-206 GCF_001605985.2 Dendrobium catenatum | reverse complement strand
CAGAGCTTATACACGCCTTCTGTCCGCTAGTACGAGTGTTGCGGATCCGGTGGCGTGGCGTTTTGGATGTTGACTCCCCCTTTCTCATTCACCGGGGGAAGGATTTTCTGGATTCTGGAGTTAAAGACTTCTTGATTTGGGGAGAACTCCTTTTAGATCTTCAGTATAGCGGACATGTTATTTCTAGTGTTTGTGGGCACCCGAAC
>NW_021410162.1:0-243 GCF_001605985.2 Dendrobium catenatum | reverse complement strand
GTAAGAGCCTCTACTTGTGAATTGGAATTACTTCACTTTTTTCCTTCTTCCTTCTAAATTATTGTGAAAAGATCTATCAAGGAGATTCGGTTCTCTGCCGACACTTGGAGAGTGTGAACAGCCGAAGGGTTCTCTGCCTACACTTAGAGAGTGTGAACAGACGAAGGGTTCTCTGTCTACACTTGGAGAATGTAAACAGCCGAAGGAGAAGAGTGTGAAAGGATGACGGTTCTCTGCCAACAC
>NW_021410161.1:0-264 GCF_001605985.2 Dendrobium catenatum | reverse complement strand
TTACAAGACTATAAGTTTAGGACAAATTAAGATAGATTTGAAATTATCATAGTAAAAATAAATATGTGGTAATAAAATCCCGCGGTTAATGTTTAGAAAGTTCACGATAAGTTACAATACTCACTCACGCTCAAAGTACGGCTTAGCGGAGAAAGGTCTTCAGCACACCAAACGATGCCACTAGGAATGTCGCAACGCCAAGAGTCTTAATTCACAGAAAGGTCGTCGGTGGTGGAAGAGGAGTGAATCGACCGGTGATTACAC
>NW_021410160.1:0-384 GCF_001605985.2 Dendrobium catenatum | reverse complement strand
GTTTGTCCCAACGAAAGAGGTAGGGTGATGCTCTAGAAGACAGTCACTAGTAGGGGGTCGGTATTTCAAATTAAGTTCTCGTCTCATGTCTTTCCAAGTAAGGTACTCACCGCGAGACTCTTTATGGTCTTGCAATTTTATCCAACATTGAAGAGCTCGACCTTTTAGGTGAGATTTAGCGATGCTAATCTGGTGGGATTCATGGATATGACATGATTCAAAATAGTCATCTAGTTGTCTCGCCTATTCCCTAAAGTATTAAGGATCAACAGAACCATCAAAGGTAGGCAAACGATAAGGCGATTCTAAGTGAGGTCGTGGAGGCCTAGGCTCAGGTCTCGGGTGACAAGCTGAGTGGGGCATGTAATTAGAGTGGGGATAGTC
>NW_021410159.1:0-815 GCF_001605985.2 Dendrobium catenatum | reverse complement strand
ATTGCCTTGATTTTGTTGGGAGTATCTCAATGCCTCGGTGTCGAACAACGTACCCCAGGAATTTCCCTTAGGGTACCCCAAATGCACATTTGAGAGGGTTCATATTTTCTGATCCTCTCAAACACAATTCTCAAGTCATCTAAGTGGTCTTTTCGATCCATGCCCTTAATGACCAAGTCATCTACGTAGCATTCAACCTTTTGATGAATCAAATCATCAAATATACGAGTCATCGCCCGTTGGTATGTGGTACCAGCATTCTTCAGGCTGAAGGGCATGATTGTGTGTAGTAAAAAATGCCTATAGGTGTTCTGAATGATATATATTTTTCATCTTCATATGCTATTTTGAATTGATTGTAGCCCAACAATCCATCCATAACTAAAAACATATCATAGTCGGAAGTGTTGTCAACTAAAAGTTCTGATACCTGGAGTGAAAAGTCATCATTCAGACATGCCTTGTTGAGGTCCCTTAAGTCGATGCAGATACGAATCTGATCATTCTTCTTCTTTACAGGGACAATATTAGCAATCCAGACAGTATACTTTTCTTCACGAATAAAGCCTGCATCTATGAGCTTCTTCGTTTCTGCAATCACCTGCTCTTCAATCTCCAATCTCATTCTCCTTGGAGTTGGTTTAACGGGTGATGCATCTGGTTTGATGGCTAATCTGTGAACTGCTACGCCAGGGGATAAGCCAGGCATCTCAGCATATATCCAGGCAAAGCAGTCCCTAAATTCACAAAGTTCTTTTATTTCCTCCCCTTAGTCTTCTGACGGATGTGGGCAAAGAAGCTAGTCCATAATACTA
>NW_021410158.1:0-369 GCF_001605985.2 Dendrobium catenatum | reverse complement strand
AATTCGCCCATACAACAACGCTATGGCTACTTTAGGATAATTCCCGCCTTAGGACCCCTACTGTGACAACAGCTACTACGCATCCTACATCAGAAAATGCTATCGACGAAACATATCAAGCATATCACCATGACCTGCAATCTTCACAAAAGTGTTCTAACAGCAGTGAAACAGCCCCTGAATGTCTTACTAAATAGCTGGGAATGAGGCTAGCTAGTTTTTGTTTGTACTCCCATCTAAAATACTACTTGAAAGTCCATATTCAACTCAAAGAAGAAGCAAGCTACCAAGCTCGTTTACCCTAAAACGAATAATTCTCCCACTTCTCCTATGAATTACCATGCTCTAACTCCAGTTTACAGAAAGCTA
>NW_021410157.1:0-248 GCF_001605985.2 Dendrobium catenatum | reverse complement strand
TTCAATTCCTTTATTTTTTTAAAAATTTTGATTACCACTTTTTTGATATGATTTCAAGTTGTGATAAGTAGGTTTTTGTTTGAAATATTTCAAAAAAATTCATGTTTAAATAACATTTATCAATTTTATTATGTGTTAGCTTATTTTTTCATAAACTAGGTGAAGCTTCACCATCTTCGTTGATGCTATCATCTCAATGAGTTCAAATAACGATTACACCCCAGCGTAATCCCCAGCTTTCGTTGAGT
>NW_021410156.1:0-354 GCF_001605985.2 Dendrobium catenatum | reverse complement strand
CCCTAGGTGTCTGTTTCAATCCATATAATGCCTTTTTGAACTTGAAAACATCATTTGGGTATTTAGAATTTTCAAAACCTGGTGGTTGTTCTACAAAAATATCTTCTTGAATTACCCCATTTAGAAAGGCACATTTTACATCCATTTGATATAATTTGAATCTTCTAAAACAGGCAAAAGCTAGCAAAACCCTAATTGCTTCAAGTCTAGCTACAGGGGAAAAAGTCTCCTTAAAATCAACCCCTTCAATCTGATTATACCCCTTAGTAACTAATCAAGCCTTATTTCTAATGACTACTCCTGAGTCATTCATTTTCTTTTTGAATACCCACTTAGTTCCAACTATACTTTGAT
>NW_021410155.1:0-1511 GCF_001605985.2 Dendrobium catenatum | reverse complement strand
TTTGTAATTAAATTTACTTAAAAATTCAAAAAAAAAAGGTACATTAATTTAGGAAGAAATGTTATTGCTAATAAAAAATTAAAATTAAAATAAATATGTGAAGGCTTAGAAAAAAAATACTTAAGGATTATGATTGAGTTAGAGAAATGTAAGGTAACTCTTCTATTTAAAGGAGAAAATATCCATGATGAGATTTGACTTAATCATGTCCAACTAAGAAGCTTAAAGATTGGATTTAATTTTTTCGATGGGTCTGAAATGTCGCTAACCACCTAAGCACCTTAATTTGTAAAAGTGAGGTCATGAAGTTAATGATGCAAAGGAGACGTGTATGCTAAAGCTAATAAGTGTATGAATGACATGTGCGCACTGATTTTATTTTTGTTATCTATCTTAATATAATTCTAGGTAACGTAAAACTAATTAGGCCTTAGTATGATGTTTGATGTCCTAGAATCTAATTTGGCAGTTTTATCATTCGCATTTTTGTGCTCTCATTGAGACATATTCAACTATATTGGAAAATTAACTTAAGGGAAACATATTCAGCATCCCTACTTTCCACTGCACCATAAAAAGCATCAGACACTAAAAATGTTAAGATGGTGCCATGTGACTTTCAAGGGAGAGAGATTTAACTTCCATGAGAGGGAAGGGATGAAAGATAGCTCGAGCCAAATATAAATCTTGATTTGAGGGAAGAAGCATAGGCTAAATGAGTTGGGGATTATGGGCGGCTTTATAGATGGCATTGATAAACCTCATAGTAATTTGAATATATCATTATGAATAGAAACAAAGAGAGAAATGATCGAGGAAGGAGAGGAAGACCTTTGAAGAAAATGATATACATGATTTAACTTAATAGCTTATGCCTATAGGATAATGAAGGTGAGAAATCCAATATAAAAGGTACATATGTTGTATCAATAACAAGTCTAGCTTTTAGGTGATACTAACAGAGAATGGACATATAAATACATAAGGATAATGAAAGGATGGTTCCTTTTAATTTAAGAATGCATTTTTCAGCAAATTAAAATATTCTATTTAAGGAGAAGTTGCGAGACTTCATAGGAGGCATTTTTTCGCTAGAAGCAATATTGACAATAATAGATATTATGGTTCACATTTCCTTTATGGAATAACTATTGTGTTAATTATTAGGTATTGAACGATCAAATGATTTACTAGTTTTTAGAAAATGGGTGATGTGCCATGATATGGAGTACTTATATTAGCATGATGAGCCATTATGTGCAATGGAGATGCATCAACTCTAGATGAAATCATGAAAAATATACATTATTAATGTGAAGCAGTGTCAAAGCTTTGATGGAATGTCCTAGGCCTTCTAGATTAGGGATGTTCGGCTTCCATAATAAAGTAGTTGAATAGGCCGACATGTTGAGTATACCGAGTTCTCTATAGAAGCTAAACTATGTAGGAGATGACATTGAGGAGGTCAAGTAGATTAAGGAGGATGGCTTGGAGAAGCCACTAAGGAGGTC
>NW_021410154.1:0-1137 GCF_001605985.2 Dendrobium catenatum | reverse complement strand
ACATTACATTAGGAAGTTGTGTGGCACAAGTACTTTCGTTAAAATAACAGTTGATTGATTTAGGATTAACTATAGGCACTATTCCAAATTATTTTGATAATACTAGTGCTATTTGCCTTTCCAAAAATCCTATTCAACATTTTAGAACCAAACACATTGTTATAAGGTATAATTTCATAAGGGATCATGTATCCAAGGGAGAAATTGAAATCACACATGTTTTAACTGAAAATCAACTTGCAGACATTTTTACAAAACCTTTAGCCTTTGATACCTTCAGTACTTTAAGAACAAGACTTGGTGTAATTGATTTGAATGCTTAAATAAAAATGTTTTTTGCAACATTGATATTTATGTTTTCTTAGTTTATTTGTTTTTGGTTTTGTTATGAATTTTGTGATTTTTTTTTTGTATTTTGAATGAGTATAATTTAGAGTGTGTGGTTTTGTCTTTGTTTTCTAAGTTTTGAATGTTTTGTTTGATTTTCTTCAATTAAAATTCAAAAATTGGTAGAAATCGTCCGGGACGAATTGTTTTCGTACTGGACGATGTGTGGAAAATTCAGTTTTGCAAATTTTAACCTTTTTGAGAGCAGTTTTTTATTAGATCGTCTGTATGATCTGACGATCGTCCAGGATGAATTTTTATTTTCTCAAACGTCGAGACGATTGAATGCAGCGGTTGAGTGGATAAGACAGTTTTAATTGTGAAGTTCGTCCGTACAAACTTTTGGTTCGTCCAGACGAACAGATGTCGTTTCATTGTAGGGGACGGTTTTCAACAGATATTAAAATGAATTAACTTTTTGATCGTCTGTACGAAAAATTTTTGTCTGTACGATTGGTCAAGTCAAAAAGCCTGTATGAAGGGAAGCATCGTAAATTGTGTTGATTACGAAAAGCTGTTACAATTTGGACGAATTTGATCATCTGTATGAAATATTTTCGTCCAGACGAACGATAATTTTCGTCCAAGACGAACTGTTTTTGTCCAGGATGAACGTATCGTTTTTCTTTAAATATGAAGGCTTTCTAACTCAACAATCATATCTCCAAACTTCACTTTCAATTCCTTTCGACTTCAAATCGACAATGGCCTCATCAAGCAAGAGACAAAAGGTGTTGGCAAAGAAACCCC
>NW_021410153.1:0-463 GCF_001605985.2 Dendrobium catenatum | reverse complement strand
CGAACTAGACTACTGCAATGCTTTGGGCCTTCGCTGACCGACATAATATGCGCTATCAGAATCCGGTCTGACCTTGCTGCTGATTCGTTGGAATTGAACCATAATCCGATTGGCTCCTCTATTTCTTCTATCTGTTACAAGTTCTCGTTCCAAGGTGAGGAAGACCCGGTGTGCTCTATCCTTTCCCTTGGGCTTCGGCCGCGGGTGAGGGTCTTTTGGTGGCGTATTTACATGGACTTAATCCCGACCACTTCGTGGCTTCATCGTCAGCGGCTTAGCGTGGACTTCTCCTGCCCAGTCGGCTGTTGTCTTAGGGAGGACTTGGACCACATTACGACTCAATGTCGGCAGCTCAAGGACGTGCTTTTGTGCCTGGAAGGCTGGGGCTTCTCCACGCCCAGATTTTCCTCACTTTCGGCGCTCCAAACTGCTCTCAGGGAGCGTTCCAGGACTGGTCACCATT
>NW_021410152.1:0-1335 GCF_001605985.2 Dendrobium catenatum | reverse complement strand
AAAGCTACGAAGTAAACAGATTCTGATGGTTAAAGTCTAGTGGAAGCACCGTACGGCACGGGAAGCCACTTGGGAGAAGGAGTCTGACATGAGGAAGTCGTACCTGTATCTGTTTTGACTGAGTTTTGATTGGACAATGTCGAGGACGACATTTTCTTTGAAGTTGGGGAGATTGTAACATCAGTTTTGCTCCAGGTTTGTCCGGATGAAGTTGGATCATCCGGGACGATCGGTACAGGCAGGAAAACAGTTCTGGCTGCATGGATCGTTTGGACGAAATTTGGATCATCTGGACGAAAATTTTCTAGAGGACCAGTCGTCGGGGACGTTCATGAAATTCGTTAAGACGAAATTTGTCCAGAGCCACTTCGTCCCGGGACGAAGTTGCGATCGTCCGGGACGATCAGTCTGGATATATATAGAAATGAGATATTTTGAAGAGAGAGAAAAAGCCCAGGAGAGAGAAAAACGAAGCAAAAAGTGGAAAAGTTGATTTTTGAGCGACGCCGGGCCGTTTTCGTTCGACGAGACTGTTGAAGATATTGATGTACGCAAGGTAAGGCACAATCCGCCTTTCTCAATTTTCAGAACCGTCGTGTTTGGCCGTATTATCTGTCCGGAATTGATTTTTGTTAGTGATTTTCGTCCGTATTTCCCGTCTGGTTCAGTTTTTATCGCGTGATTTTCTGTATATTGTTAACGTGACGAGTGTGCACATTTTAATTATTTTCTAGAGATTTTTGTCCGGGTATTTTAAATTCGGTGGTGTTTTATTTCGACTGTATTTTTCTACGATGTCTAAAAATATTGTGGCAGTAGAATTAAAGTCATGCAATGTTGTTATCTATATTCTATGCAAATTTAGTATTCTGTGATTTTTTCAGAAAAATTGTATAAATTCCGTATACAGCCGTTGTGCTGCTCGATTTTTGTCTGATTTCTGAATTCGTCCGGATTTCTTCTGAATTGATATGGTATCTGTATAAGATATATAAATGGAGTTATAAGGGGCTTGGATCCTAAGAGATTCAGTTAGTATCTGGGAAATCTGAAATGAGCTCAATCTGAAATCTGAGATCTGATATATGTGTTCTGTGCCGGATCCAACTCGAAATTCTGTTCTTGTGCTAATAAGCATCATCTGTTCTAGTAGTGCCGTGAAGAACAAAGGGAGGCATAAGGGGCCAGAATCGTAGAGTTCTGTCAGTATCAGGGAATTTAGCTTATTATATTACATACTATCTAATATCTGATTTGATATGACTTCTGTTTCTGTACGTTCTGTCTGAATCTATTTCGTTTTAAACTCTGTCTGATTTGACAGTTTTTTTTTTT
>NW_021410151.1:0-552 GCF_001605985.2 Dendrobium catenatum | reverse complement strand
CAACATCTCATAAAGTTTTTTTTTTTTTGGAAAGGGGTATTCACCCATTGCCACTCTCCCGAAAGGGCGCTTAGCAGCATGACTAATCCTCGGTTGATCTAGAAGAGGCACCACCCAAAAATTTTCCGGCCCGCACTTGATTGGGCCCCACTTAAGAGGCGCTGCCACTCGAGGGCAATCAAGTACGGGTTGGGACTCGGCGACTCGCCCATCAGCCAAGCTAAGCATCGATGGGTACATCTTATAAAGTTGATTGTGAAGTTATTATTATGAAAATAATTTTCCTATTATAGATATAGAAATTTTTTAAAAATGCCAATGAAGTAGTAGCCATATAAAATTATAATTATTACCTCAAAACATAAATAGCAAAAAAAACTATTTCAAATAAACTCTAAATCATTTTTGCTTTTTTTTATGCAAAAATAGTCTAATCATTTGGATTCTTATTATCTCCAATAAAAATTAATTTAACTTTACAGAATTTAATTCAAGCCAGTCAAATGAATGCCATTACCGAAAGAAAATAATAGCACAAATACAGTTAACAGA
>NW_021410150.1:0-237 GCF_001605985.2 Dendrobium catenatum | reverse complement strand
CACGCAAATTAGGAAGAGAGCATTGCGGTATGCATTTATTAACGACACATTGTACCGACGAGCTTTTGATCAAATGTGGCTAAGATGCCTAGGGACCAAGGAAGCTGAAGAGTGGTGACAGAAATTCACGAAGGACTTTGTGGTGCACATCAGTCAGGTCTCAAGATGGCGGCTAAAATTAAAAGAATGGGTTATTATTAGCCAACAATGGTGAGGGACAGTATCGACCACGCTAAG
>NW_021410149.1:0-286 GCF_001605985.2 Dendrobium catenatum | reverse complement strand
GGTCAAAATAATTTATATATAATTAATTTAAAATAAAATATGATTTTTTGTAATATTGAAATTATTAATTAAATGATAAAAAAGATAGTTTCATTTTATTTTTAAAATAAAATAGATGAAAATATGAGCAGATTAATATATTGCATGCATTTTTGGACTTATATTTTATTTACTATGATTATTTAGAAGTTTATACTATTTAAAAGCATTTAAAATCATTTATTTTTAATTCTGGAGGAAACAGCAGCACTAGTGGGCCATGTGTCAGCAGCCGATTGGCCAAAAT
>NW_021410148.1:0-208 GCF_001605985.2 Dendrobium catenatum | reverse complement strand
CTCAAAAACACTCCCTACTCCTCTTCCTTTGACTCTAAAAATAACTGCTCAAACTTGAACCAATACCACTTGAAATTCCTACCCTTTTCTTCTTTTGATGTCAAACTTTGAAAATCCAAAATGAAACTTATACCGCTATTTTAATCGAGAGTTTCGTAGGAAACTTCTATTCCCTACGATGTAATTAACTACGAGGGCTTGCGCTCGT
>NW_021410147.1:0-207 GCF_001605985.2 Dendrobium catenatum | reverse complement strand
GATACGTGGATTTTGGATCGGAAGATTGCTGATTGGCTGACCTTTGTTAATATGGAGCTGGTGGATAATGCTAATGTTAGCTCATTGTTGGATAGCTCACAGCAGTGGGATATGAAGGAGGTGGAAGACTGTTTTGGGATGATCCTGGGGCAGAGGATTAAGGCTATAATGACTAACAATGGTAATGGGGTGGATGGTCCTGAATTA
>NW_021410146.1:0-1297 GCF_001605985.2 Dendrobium catenatum | reverse complement strand
TGTATATTGATTGAATTAATTCAACAAATATCTCAAAGATGATGAATACAATAAAAATTGATTAGCTTTTATTTAGATTTATGAAAAAAAATATTTTAGAGCTTACAAAATTATTGCATAGTTATGGTGAATAATTTGATTTGATATTCTATTTACTAGGATTATTTTATAACAATTCACAAGCAAAATTTATTTATTTAATTATTAAATGCTTAATTTGCTCATCACATGTTGAATAGTTATTTAAGACTTGAAAAAAAAAATACTTTGTCAAACATTGATGTTCTATAATTAAATTAGTTATATATATGAGTACTTGATGTGTTAATTATTTCATTAATTCCTTAATTTAATAAAAATGAGCATATTTATAATATCATCAAAATTTCTTTTTTTTTTATGTTGGCAAATTTATAATATCAACATTCATGGCTTTGATGTTTAGTGGGTTTAAGATCATAGCTTGCATGGAGTGTTAATCCATCTATTTTGGGCTTACAAGTTATAGCACTATCACATATAGCTTTATCTTTAAACATTTAGTTATCATAGCAAATTTAGAGTTTATAGTTATACTCTAATTATTTTGTGAGCTTATTTTTAACTCACTCATCTTAGCTTTACTTCTTCTTATGCTCACTATGTGCTTAGTTCATAAAATTAATTTGTTAAATTATTGTTGCTTCATTTTGTATTTAATTATAGGTTGTAAAGATTTTCAACTTCTATAGGAGAACTTACCCTTCAAAATAATGGGAAACTATTTTTTGACACTTGTTTTAGAACAACTTTCCATGTGTCTACTAAAATCTATGGTCTAAAGAACCCTCAACCCTGTTGTAACATACCAGAATCAAATTTTAGAAGAATTGTCTATTTTAGTTTCTTATTTAATCAACCAGAGCTTTTATGAATTCATCAACATAAATCATATTCATCAAAATATAAAACAATATTTATACCTCAAAATTCATATTCAAAAGTCAGGAGATCAATCATTGTATTCATTTCAACTTTATAAGCTCCTGATTACCAAAGAATAAAACTAAAAAAAAAATACAAAATAAAATAGAACTTGAATATTAGATCTTTCCTCACTCCAATGGATTCTGAACCATTCTTGAAAACATGTAAAACTACAAAAGCGAGCTAATAGCTTAGTATGTTACCCGAATCTACAACTGAAATCAATGTAAAGAAATATGAACAACATCCATACAATTATTCAATCACTATCAATATTGACATATAACTATAAAAGCATGTAATACTCAATAAAATAATAACATGTCATATG
>NW_021410145.1:0-943 GCF_001605985.2 Dendrobium catenatum | reverse complement strand
AAAAAAAAAACTAGAAAAATTAAAATCCAAAAATATTCATTTTTTTATTTTCCTTGTATCTTTCGCTTTCTATTACTGTGTTTTTTGTTTGTTTTTCTTTTATTTTATTTTTTGAGGGCCTTGATCATCATCATCTTTTCCTTGGTTTCATTTTCTAGTCACATCGTCTTGGCCGATATGTTTATCATCCTGGACGATAGGACAAAATCTCTTTAAATTCCAGCTGCTGACCTTTTCTGTGCTTGCTGTAACTCATCGTCCTTGACGATCCTATATCATCCTGGATGATCTGATCGAACTCTGTTGCAATCATGATGATAGTCCTGACTGATAGAATATTTTATCTAGCCGATGCATTTTATGTGCATCGTCCTGGCCGATACACTGGATCGTCTGGATGATCCACGTGTCAGCACGATTGAATCTTTAAAATTTGCCCCGGACGATCCATTATTGGAAAATCGGCCAGGCCGATCCACTGTTCGTCCTGGACGATACATGTGGCAATGATTTAAAACGTTTTAACTTTGGCCGGTACGATCAATTATTGTGCATCGTCCTTGACGATACACCTAATCGGCCTGGACGATCTATTTTTTCAACAGTCGTCCAGATTGACTCCTCGGGATGATCACCTATGTCTAATCGGCATGGCTGATATCTGATCGGCCCGGATGATTGGACTGCCTAATTGACCAATCGGCCTGTACGCAATTATTGAGCCATATCGGCATGTACGATTTTGCGATCGGCCGGGACGATATGGCCGTTTCTTTAAATTCTGGCCGTTCCAGCCATGTTTTTTCACTTTCCACCCTTTTTCCTCTTGTGTTTTCTTGCTAACTCCTCTCTATGACTGGTGTGAAACGTGTTCGACAAACTTTTGGGAGTTCTTCGAGGGGTAGAATTGACCCTCGTTTCAGGGAAGCAGAAGATGAAGCCG
>NW_021410144.1:0-361 GCF_001605985.2 Dendrobium catenatum | reverse complement strand
GGGAAATAATTTTTGTGAACTGATCGTACGGGACGAATATAGTTCGTACGGGACAATCATGTCAATTAACCCCTCGAAAGAGCAATGGATTGAACAGGTAGTGAGAAAATTTTTCAAAGTCCTAATCGTCCTGATGAATTTAATATTCGTCCCGGGGCAAACTCCTCTGGATTCTCACTTTGCACTGTTCGTCCAGACAAAATTTACCCTTCGTCCCTGGATGAAACTCTCTATTTAAAATCTTCCAGGATGAGACTCATTCATCCCAGGATGAACCGAACCTACTTACCACAGTTAGTTACGTCATACAGGGATTTGGAAATCGACCTATGGAATAACCGTTTCGTACCGGACGAACCTA
>NW_021410143.1:0-751 GCF_001605985.2 Dendrobium catenatum | reverse complement strand
TCTCTCAACAAAGAAATTTTAGAATTGCAGGAGAAAGTTTTCATTGTGGGGCTATCAGAGGAGGAATACTGGATTCTTAAATCCAAAATTGAAGAGCTTAATTCCATTTTGGCTCGTCTTGATACTTGGTGGAGGCAACGAGCTAAAGTGAAATGGGCCTTGGAAGGGGATATCAACTCAAAATTCTTTCATACTTTTGCTAGTGCAAGGAAGAATGCAAACAAAATCAAAGATTATATGGGAGTGGAGACGGAAGACTAGCTTGTAATTGAAGATATTATGTTCAAATTTTTCAAAAATAAATGGAAATTCAGAGCTTGCAAACTTGAAGGTTGGCCTAATAATTGCTTTCAAATGGATGAAGAAGACCTCAGTCATTTAAACAAAGGATTCTCTCTTGAAGAAGTTGAAGTCATTATTAAAAAATCAGGGAATTTTACTGCTCCTGGTTTTGATGGTGTTACTTATTCCTTTTTGAGGAAGTATTGGGAAATTATCAAAGCAGATGTATGGAATGCTTTAAATCAGTTTTTTATTACTGGGAAAATGAATTCTACATGGAAAGATACACTTATTGTATTAATTCCAAAGATCTCCAATCCTATTTACCCCTCCAATTATAGGCCAATTAGCTTATGTAATGTTGTTTACAAAGTGGCGGCCAAAGTTATTTTAAATAGAGTGCTTTCAGTTATTCACAAGATAATCTCTCCAGAACAAGCAGCATTTATTAAAGGGAGATCTATGAATG
>NW_021410142.1:0-278 GCF_001605985.2 Dendrobium catenatum | reverse complement strand
ATTTTATAGCAATTATTTTCATTTAAAATCATATTTAATTCTATTAATTATTTTGAAATAATCAAGTATTTAACTAATAATTTTAGTAATAATTTAATTAGTATTACTTAATGTTTAATATTTTAAATTATATTACTTAAGTTCTCCAACAATAACTTGGAGTCTAGGTTTTGCCTCACTTCTGTATTTCTTTCGGCTTCGTTCCTTCGCAAGAGTGTAAAGTTTTACACGAGTTCTTCTTTGTCGCTGTTCGACTTCGCTCCTTCGACGACGAGCGG
>NW_021410141.1:0-635 GCF_001605985.2 Dendrobium catenatum | reverse complement strand
ACTGATTTTATTACTTATATGATATGAAATTGATCATATTGATTATCATATATTTTATATTTATATATCCATACTGATATTAATTAAAAAATTGCATGCATACTATTTTTAGTTCCTTACATTAATTTTAATTACAGGTTATGGTAATCTATTGAGATGTTAGGTCATATTATAGTTTTACATGTTTTTAGGAAGGGGTAAGAATCTATTGGAGTGAGGATATATTAGAGATTCAAGTTTATGTTACTCCTGTATATTTATTTTCATTCTTTTTTAGTCAAGATCTTATAAAGTTAAAATGAATGTAATGATTGATCTCTTGACTTTTATACACAAAATTTAAGAGATAAATACAATTTTGTATTTTTATGTATATGATTTTAGTTGCTTCTATTAGATTGATTTATATTGACGAATTTATAAAAACTTGTTAATTAATTTAGAGATTAAAATAGGTTATTCTTTCAAAATTTTATCTTGAAGGGTTACAATTGGTATCAGAGTGAAGGTTCTTAGAAGAATTGAATCGTGATCAGAGTAAAAAAAAAATGATTGAGATGGGTAGGAATGGACAATGTTATGATTTATTTTCTTTGAATTCATTCCATGCATATATATGATTGAATTCTAATTTG
>NW_021410140.1:0-301 GCF_001605985.2 Dendrobium catenatum | reverse complement strand
GTCTAATCCTACGAAAAGACATAATCATATTCTAAAGGAAAGAAAATTAGATTAAACTAGTATGGCGACACAAATGATATTTTTATGCATTTTATTTTCTTTTACTTATTTGCCCCTAATAATTTGAATTGATCTTAAGAAAATACCAAGCAAGGACAACCAAACTAGAAGATCGAAGAATGCAATTTCCATTTCTTCTGCCTTCTTAATATACATTTCTTTTCAAAAAAAAACATCATCTATGTTGGAAGAAGCATAAGGATTAGTATGCAATTATGCTTCAATTCATGCAACCTCTTTC
>NW_021410139.1:0-667 GCF_001605985.2 Dendrobium catenatum | reverse complement strand
AATAAAGGCGTCGAAGAAGCGAGTCGTGTAATCTTTACACTTCCTACGAAGTAAGGAAGTCTTCATTGTATATTTGGGCTCAGATGCACATCAGGATTTATGTCGAGTTTATGCTAAATCCAGCCAAACGGGTTTTGTGCAAGCGTTGAATCCTGACATTGAGTAAATCCCTCAGTTCGGCAAATTTATGGGATTTTACCGAAGAAGCACACGAAAGGTAGAAAGTTACCTTCACAGTCAGCGAGCTCGCTATTGCTTCCGATCAAAATATCGTAACGTCCGATCCGACGGGTAGGGAAAGTAGTCGAATGAGCGATGTAGGACAGCACGTAGGAGCCACAGAAGCAACGCGTGCAATCTCTACACCACCTGCGAAGCGATGAAGTTAAACCGCAATTGGGGAAGGGGAGTGCAAAGTCGAACAGCACGGAGGAGCCGAAGGAGCGACTCTTGCAATCTCTACAACACCTGCGAAGCAGCGAAGTCGGATAGCCACAGGGAGTCGAAGAAGCGGCGCGTGCAATTTCCGCACGCGAAGCAACGGAGCCGAGCAGTAACAACGAAAAGAGAAGATGAAGGGCGAACCCTAGAATTCTCCTACGAAGAAACGAAGTCGAACGGCAAAAACGGAGTCGAAGGAACGAGAGCGCAGTTGTTTCTTTCTTCT
>NW_021410138.1:0-318 GCF_001605985.2 Dendrobium catenatum | reverse complement strand
GAGGACTTTTTGATCTGAGTTCTGGTTTCTTATAGGCACAAGCCCCTATAGTTAATTACCCCTCCTGATAACATGAGAGAACTTTCAATTAAGGCTAGTCATTAAGGATGTCGAATAGGTTATAAACCTATCGTATAATAACAATAGTTTTAAGGTTTAAATCTTGGATTTGAATTTTGAAGTTTAGAATTTATCATTATAAACTTAAAACTGGTGGTGGGGGGAATGAAGACGAACCTGATCAAGATGCCATGGTTCAATCGTCCCGGGCTGTCATGATCCCTGTTCTACTTAGTCAGAGGAGATAGTCGACCCAAT
>NW_021410137.1:0-237 GCF_001605985.2 Dendrobium catenatum | reverse complement strand
TGTTAGTGTCTTTGAATGAAGGATGTGTAGGCTTTATGCCACTGTCGATTACGCCGATGATAAGACCTTGTCCCATCATAGAGGATCCCCATGCGTTATATGTGGTTAAACCGAGATATCTATTAAAACACATAAAAGTATTAAATTTCATCCCATTTCTAATGTCTAGAAAAAAAAACACCTAATTCCTTCTCAAGCCAATATCATCTTCATAATTTATCTAAAAAAGTAATATAA
>NW_021410136.1:0-2257 GCF_001605985.2 Dendrobium catenatum | reverse complement strand
CAATTGAACGAGACCATGAAAATGCCCTAGGATTGGATTTTTTGGCTCGTTTAGGAGATTGGATCGATTAAACCGATCGAAATTTTAAACTTAGGTAGTATAGGTGAACAAAAATCATGGGGGATAAATGTTAACGTTTGAAAAATGCTTATGGAAAAGCTAATTTACCCCAACTAATATGACATAGGGCTAGAGTTTTTAAGAAATCTCACCATGGGATTCAATTGATTTAGGTTCGGTTGAGCTTGTAGATTGTCCTAGTACAATTCTTCAGTTGAAAGTGTGGTTCGAAACTCACTTGATCAAAAGATCCACGGCTTGAATGGAGTTCGCTCCTTGCTCGTTGAAAACTAGTCGGCGACGGCTTTTACAGACATGATTTGAGTGGGAAAATGCGTAGGAGGTTAAGTGGAGCTCGAAAGAACATTCCAAGTGCCCTAGGAGGGCTTTAGTGGTGAGAGAATAAGGTTTGAAGAATGAGGCTCATTTTAGCCTTTTCCCCTATTCAAACGACCTGAGATTGATTCAATGGCTAATATTAGCTGGCTGGAGTCTCAGATGATTGCCATGTGTCCTGGAGGTTGTTGGGAGCAGGTGGAATCAAAGACAAGAGGACATCCTATGTGGAAAGTGTCCCTTGTCCTCTTATACCCATGTGGAGAGCATAGGAATCATTTGATCATGATCTATGGCTAGAATGGGCCCTAAGAAGTTTCTAGAGCCTGATCAAACAATTAGATGGGTTTGGATTAGAGGGGGTTAGGTTTAAATGGGGTTTTGACCAAGTTTTACCCATTTAAACCCTTGATTTGACCATTTGACCAATCCAAAGCCATTTGGACTATTGAGGTGGAATGGAGGGAGGTGTTGAGTGATTGTGATTGGTCTTAAGGCTAGAAGGTTTGGGCTTGCGTGAAAATATGAAAGCTTAAGGTAGGTTGACTAGATTTTGATGAGTTAACCTGGTCAAACTCAATGTGATTTAACCTCACATGAGTTTGAATGTGTTCACATAATTAAATAGCATGAAGTTTGGAATTGGAAAAGATTTAAAAGTTCATGTTCAATATTTGAAAGCATAAAATGTAGGATTTGACCAAGTAGGTTGGGTTTGACCAAGTCAAACTAAGGGTGATTTGAATTCAAATAAGTTTAAATGGATTTAACTCAAGTTTTGAGATGGGTTTGAGAGCTTAATGGATTTGATTTGATCAAATGGGTTGGAATAACACCTTTGAACCCTTAAGGAACTATTGGGTAAACTAGGCTTGACTAAGGTTTGGGTCCATTGCACTCCTAATGGTGATTAGGATGCATTGGAAGAAATTTTAGAATTTGATTTGATTGGGCCACGTTGAAGTTTGTAGAAAACTCTAAAATTTTCATTATGGGGCATTTTTGTCATTTTGACCCCTAGTCAACTAGGGGTCAAAGTTGGTCCACCAAAAATACAGTTTAATGCTTAATATGACATTATTGAGGGTCTGGAAGTGGTTGGAGGCTTTGAAGAAAGCTCCAGGGTCTAAATCCACTGGGTGGCAGGTCTAGCGGCATGGGTTATAAATATTTGAAGATTTTATAGCCTTTGGATTTCAATTCTGTTTCTGATTTTAGAGACCTCAAAATGAGCTGAAATTAGGAGGGTTGCCTTTAAAGACATGTCTTATCAATATGCAATTGATAGGCTCTGAATCAAAAATCATTTGACTAGGGTTTGAAGTATTTCAAAAATCCTTGGAAAATGCTTTAAGGATAGGGCCTTTAACCTTGGATTTTGGGTTTGAAAATCTGGATTTGATTCTAGGGTTTGGATTGATCTAGAGTCTAGATAGATCATATGGTCTAGATTGGTCTTAATTATCTCATACAAAAATGAGGTCAACAATGACACATCCACAAAGGTGATAGGCTCCCTTATAACTATTTAAATTGTTAGTCCCATGTTGAATTCCTTACTATAAGTATACATGTAGTAATCTTCGTTATCATTTATAATGAATCGACTTGGGATATGCATAACTCTATCTTGATTTATTGCTCATTAATTCTTATTCATGTAAGTTGAATTTATATATTAGAAAAGTTAAATTTATCTAATTTAGCTTTGTTAAATAAAAAGAATATATTTTATGCAAATTATATAAAAAAATATACATATCATATCTAACATGTTGATTATATAATGTTTATTTGTTATTCATAAAACCATTTATATTGTATTATTGTATGCATGTTGATAGAATCATATTAGTTTTTG
>NW_021410135.1:0-363 GCF_001605985.2 Dendrobium catenatum | reverse complement strand
CAAAAAAATAATAAAAAGTTTATTACAAATAAAATCTTAATTTCTATTTGAGGC
The DNA here is from genome assembly GCF_001605985.2 of Dendrobium catenatum. Lineage (NCBI taxonomy): Eukaryota > Viridiplantae > Streptophyta > Magnoliopsida > Asparagales > Orchidaceae > Dendrobium > Dendrobium catenatum. The sequence goes on along the minus strand of NW_021410135.1, from coordinate 309 downwards.
AGTTTTCTTTCTTATTTTATTTCTAAAAAGTTGTAAAAATTTTGATACCCTTTACTTTGTTATTGGTGCTCTTGAAATTTTGAAGATGAAAAATAATTTTGCAACTAAATTTATAAATGTATGATAAACATAAAAAATTTATTAAAAAAAATATTTTTCTATAATAGTTATTCAACTTTTTTTAAAAATAGTGAAGTCACATCAAACAGACATTTATCAATTCAATAAATATCAATTTTTTTAAAATTCTAAAGTGCTTTTAATTAATCTGTTGTCGCTGGTTCGTCGGACTCGAGCATTTTGGGCAGG
>NW_021410134.1:0-275 GCF_001605985.2 Dendrobium catenatum | reverse complement strand
CTTACTCCATGGTGAGTTATCTGGTTAAAGTTTTTTGGATGCTTTCTTCTTCTACAATTGGATTAACATGCACCCAGGAGATTGAGAAAAAATTGCATTCAACATAGTGGAAGATCTGTACCATTATAAAGTCATGCCTTTTAGATTAAAAAATGTTGGAGCAACATATTAAAGAATGATGGACAATGCCTTTAAAGAGTAGAAGGAAGAAAAGTTAAAGTTTGTGTGTATGATCTTTTAGTAATTAAAGAGTTGATGTCTTGACTAGCTTATTA
>NW_021410133.1:0-521 GCF_001605985.2 Dendrobium catenatum | reverse complement strand
TAAAATAGATCAAACTATGAACCTTTCCTTCTTTTCATTTGTTGTCTGGTTCAATTTTTAAACCTTAAGTTTCACAAAGTCTTTACTCCCCCTTCTAAACTAGAAATTATTATGTGTGGAGTCCAGATGTAGCTCTGCATTTGGACGCCAATAAAATATTTATCCATGGTTTTCCAAAGTGGAATTTGCTTACGTGGATTACCCGATTCAACTACCGACCATATTTTAATATGTCTTGTCAGCTTGACATTGGCCCACCTAAAGGAGAGTAAAAAGGTGAAATGGCATTAAATTTTCACTTTTTAAGCTCCAATTTGTTTTTTAGCATCTAGCATTTGCAGTTCTCTCAAGTTCTTGCATTTTCTTCTTCTTTCACTTCTGACATTCTATCAGTTCCTGTGTAAATGGCATCACCTACCAAAAAAAGGCTAGTTGCTTATTGTGTTAACTATGATTTTAGTGTGTAAAAATTGCATTTTCTTGGTTATGTACTGCATTTATATTGTATACATGAAAATTTT
>NW_021410132.1:0-419 GCF_001605985.2 Dendrobium catenatum | reverse complement strand
GAGAAAGGTTTGTTTGTTGTAGAGGTGGACGAGAGAATGAATGAATCCAAACTGAGTGGAAGCCAAAAGGTGCATTACCTTGAAGTTTATCTCGCTTTCAATCAGAATGCGAGAAGGTGTGATTTTAGCAGAGGAAAAACGAGGAAAGGATTCCTCATTTGCTTTTGAAAGGAAGTTTTCAGAAGCATTCCTATGAAGTTTTCACGATTTCCACATTTTTGAATTTTTTGAATTTTTATTAAAGAAAATCAAACAAAACACAAATCACAATACACTATGACAAATGCACAGACTCTAAAAATAAAATCACTCAAAACACACAAAAAACAAAAAAAAATCACAAAACAAAAATCATAAAAACATAAACTACTAAAACATAAATATAAATGTTGCAAAAACATTTTTATTTAAGCATTCAA
>NW_021410131.1:0-254 GCF_001605985.2 Dendrobium catenatum | reverse complement strand
ATTTCTGCGTGTCAACATTGAGGTGGGCCAAAGTTTCTAGATTCATTATGTTGACCCATGCACCTGGGTCAACAAGCACTCTTTTCATCAGAAAATGTTATTCTAGGTATTTGCTGAAGTGTAAAGTCTCCTCAAAGGAATCCTCTACAGGTTGAGCCAAACAAATTTCAGGATCAAGTAAAGCCTTGATCAAAGCTTTTCGCATTTCAGGAGAAAGTACGAATGCATTATATATATACTCAACCTCGCAGGGA
>NW_021410130.1:0-271 GCF_001605985.2 Dendrobium catenatum | reverse complement strand
CAAATTGACTCGGTTTCAAGCTCTAGCATATTCTCTCATCCCCCATCTAAACATATTACCATCCAATAAAAGAGGAGTTCCAATCCTAGAAACAATTTTAGTGATATTGGATTCATCCCAACAATGTAAAGGCAAATGTGGAAGACGAACCCAAATTGGAGACGAAATTCCATTCAAAGAATAAGGAGAGAAGGTTGGAGACCAAATGTCTAAGCCAACCACAAAACCCCCTTTTAGCCATGGTCCCCCATTAAGGACTCCCTCCATGGCT
>NW_021410129.1:0-475 GCF_001605985.2 Dendrobium catenatum | reverse complement strand
GTGAATTCAAGTTCGAGCCCAATCCTCCTACGCAGGCAAGCGGGAGTTGACAAGGCTCGAACCTTTAAATGAATATCTGGTCACGAGGTCGACTGAGATATTTATTTTATACATTCATATTAGGCCTTCAATGCCTATAATAATGAGAATTCACTATCAAGGGCATAAAGCCTACAAAACCCGATCCTCTGTCGGCAGCCCGACAGAGTTGACAAGGTTCAATCCATAAAGTGAAATGACCCCAAACACCCCGATGATGGCCGTGTTGAATGCAAATCTCAAACGAAGGAGTCCATTCCAAATATTTTTCAAATGTCGTTCCAAATATCTAAAAATCCAAAAAATATTAAAATCCTAAAATCCCAAAAATATTTAAAATTTGAAATCCAATCATCAAATGTTTGAAGCAAAATTCATCCGCCTCCGCAACAGTTTGCGGAGGTGGACAAATCAAAATTTACTTCAGCTCACAAAG
>NW_021410128.1:0-264 GCF_001605985.2 Dendrobium catenatum | reverse complement strand
TTTTATTTTGTTCATATATTGGATTGTCAATCATTCTACTCACCTCAATACGATCATTATTGCTCCCCACTGATTTCACATTCAGATCAACCCATACAGCTTGCTCTGTCCCAGCAGCCACAAAACATTGTGCTTCTGGGATCGCAATCCCAACCACAACATCTCCAGAAGGAGTAAACTCCCCCTTCACTTCAGCATCCACCATCTCAGCACATTCCGAAGTAGCCGTCATTCCATCAATACATCCAGCATTTTAAGTATTCC
>NW_021410127.1:0-277 GCF_001605985.2 Dendrobium catenatum | reverse complement strand
GGGGGGGGTTGAATTGGTATTTTAAAAAATCTTTCAATCAAAACACAATCTTAAAATTAAAACCAAGATTCACCATAGAAATCCAAGTGCAGAAAATAAATACGGAAATAATAAAGGAAAACACACTCGAGATTTATACTAGTTCGGTCAAACCTTGACCTATGGCCACTCCTCAGAGGTACCCACATAGTATTGCACTAAACTCAGAGTCTCTCCTTTAGCCCCTACAGCTAGGAGGAGAAGCCATTACAAAATCACTTCCATCTTCCCCGATGTG
>NW_021410126.1:0-238 GCF_001605985.2 Dendrobium catenatum | reverse complement strand
GGATAAATGCTCATTTTGAAATTCAAATTCTATTCCTTCTTAATAACTCAATTTTGGGAGTTACTTAATATATAATCAAATCTGAAATTACAATTTTAGAATTGATTGGGGAATTATTTATTCAAATGTGGGCCCCACCTTCTAAATTCCAAAGTCTCTCTCTCCTTGCTATATGCCCGGCCACCCTTGCCCATTAATTCCCTTTTCAATTACATTAATTGCTTCCCATTAAACCTCT
>NW_021410125.1:0-371 GCF_001605985.2 Dendrobium catenatum | reverse complement strand
AGAGACAAAAAGGGAAAAAATAAAACACACAAAAAGAACTAAAACAACAAAAAAGGAAACAAAAGCAAAAGAAAGAAAAACAAAAGAAAATAAAAAGTTTTATGCATTTATGTCAATCACACCCAACCTGGTTCTTAAAGAGCTGAAAGTATCGAAGGCCAGTAGTTTAGTAAAGATGTCCGCCAGTTGATTTTCAGTTGTCACATGGTGTAACACATTGTCTCCCTTAGTCATATGATCTCTAATGAAGTGATGCCTAATGTCAATGTGTTTAGTCCTTGAATGTTGGATAGGATTCTTAGAGATGCATATGGCACTAGTATTATGACAAAATATTGAGATGGTACTTACATGTAATCCTAAATCCAATA
>NW_021410124.1:0-277 GCF_001605985.2 Dendrobium catenatum | reverse complement strand
TTGGGGGGGGGGGTAAATTGGTATTAAAAAATTTGTCCAAATAAAAATATAAATATAACCAAACTAAGATTCACCACAAGAGTAAGGAAGTGTAGAAATTAAATGCAGAAGAATAATAAGAAAGAACACACTAGATTTTATAGTGGTTCGGTTAACTTGACCTACGTCCACTCCTCGGAGCCTCTCATATAGGTATTGCACTAAACTAAGTGTCTCTCTTTTGCCCCCATAGTAAGGCGGAGAAGCCCGTACAAAAACTCCTTTCCACCGACCCCGG
>NW_021410123.1:0-259 GCF_001605985.2 Dendrobium catenatum | reverse complement strand
GACTTTAAATCAACTATGTTCAGAAGATTTGATATGAGAGATGTTGGTCTCATGTCATTATTTTTGGGTATAGAAGTGCATCAGAAAGATGATGGCATTTGGATATGTCAAAAGAGGTATGCTAAAGAGTTGCTTGAGAAGTTCAGGATGAATTATTGTAATAGTGTTTCAACACCAATACAAACTGGAGTTCATTTCACAAAAGAAGGAGAAGGAAAATTGGTTGATTCAACATTGTACAAAAGTTTGATTGGGAGCC
>NW_021410122.1:0-1270 GCF_001605985.2 Dendrobium catenatum | reverse complement strand
TACCGAGTTTTAGGTGACGTGGCACGTGGTTATTGGTCTCTGAACGCATTCGGTGACCGGACGTAATAATTGCTCTCACACTAGAGGCCCTCACATTACACGACACGGTCCCATGTTGATTCCAACGATGGTTAGTAGGGCAGGTGGCTAGTTCAGCCTAGTTAAAACCAAGATAGGACTTTTCTTGCATTTTCAACTTGGACAAATTTTTGGCATTTTTTGGAGCCCAATAAAGCATCTATGAATAATTTCATGCAAATTTTGAAAATTAAGAGCAACATCAATGCCGCCTTAAATTAGTAAACCTATGTACAATATATCATATCAGTAAATGCACTTAGATAAAAAGAATTGTAAGTGTTGTAGAATAAAATGTAATCACCCACCTCACTTTCTTTTAGAATGTGGAAACTCCGCTTCAAAATTTATTTAAATTTTTAATTGGTCTTCCTTAGTGCACAACCTAACCATCAAGTATATAATTACATTAATTTATGCAACTTAATTACATTAATTTATGAAACTAATTTATAACTATAATTTATAGCTAAAAATTTAATTAAAAAGATTTTACTTGGTTCACACCTGAAATTGGATGTCTAAATTGATGTATTGAGATCAGTAATGCCTCGTAATTTCTTCCAAATTATAATTTAATGTCGCAAATTTTTTTGAAGACTTAATATAAATTTTGAACAATTTAAGCTTCAATGTCTAAAATAGATGGGGAAATTATGTCTCTATAAAATTTACTTAATCATTGTAAATCTCAAGGCAAAAATTGAATTAATTTTTGTTAATATTATTTAAAGGATGAAATGATCTCCAAAATATGCTTTAAGTCAAGTTGAGTGGCTTGACGAGATAAATTCAACATGCCTAAGATCATTTGATTTTAACATAATTATGACACTCGAATATTATATAAATAATTTATAATCAAAGGGATCAATTTGGATTATTCGATAGAATGATTTGTATTATGGTTAAATTTATCAAAATTCCCCTCCCAAAATATCACAACCCAACCTAATATGACCAACAAACAAAATAAGTTATATCGTGTTGACTTGTTATAGACCAAACCCAAGATCTAAGTTTTGGAGACTTTTCAAATTTTATTTTAAATAAATGAAATCATAGAGCTTCTAATTATCTTTCAGCAAGCAACAAATAAACTTATCCACAAATTTCATTTCTTTTCATTTTTCATCAAAATATATACAATAATTACACATTTTAATACATGGCTGCAAATCGTAATAAGCAT
>NW_021410121.1:0-276 GCF_001605985.2 Dendrobium catenatum | reverse complement strand
CTTCTTTGGTGAACTTACCTCGAGACAAGCCTTAAATTCGATGATGGTACTAAGGTGCGAGTTCACCAGAGCAACCGTGTGGAATCCCCAGCACACTCCCTTGAGTTCCCCCCCCCCTCACAGGATCTTCTCCCTCTCAAACTCCACCCTTTCATCTCTCCCTTTCAAGCTCTCTCTTCAAGTTTCCCCCACAAGAACAAAGCTACAATGGCGGCCAAAGACACTTACAAAGTGCTTTATCATAGCTTAAAAAGAAGCTCTCAAAACGAGCTCATT
>NW_021410120.1:0-366 GCF_001605985.2 Dendrobium catenatum | reverse complement strand
CCTTAATTAAAGGAAGACTATTGAGGGGGCATTTAACTCCTAATTCAAATTTGAATTTTGGATTTGAAGAGTTAAAACATTCCAAATATGGATCAAACCCAATTAGTAAAGATTTCAAATTTGAAATTCAAACGGATTTGAAATCTTTGATCATCCCAATTAAAGCATCAACCTAATTAGGAAATTTCAAGGAGACGGGGAAGTGGGGATGAAGCCGGTGGCTAGGGAGCCATGGCCGGCGGATTGGAGGATTTTTTTTTTGGTGAGATGGCCGGCGGCTTATGGTGGAAATGGAGATGACGATGGTGGACGGAGGTAGAGGAAGAAGATAAATGACTAGAAACAATATGAAGGAATAAAAACAAA
>NW_021410119.1:0-339 GCF_001605985.2 Dendrobium catenatum | reverse complement strand
GATTTTAGTCATGATTTTATTTCTTTGATTAAAAACAATATTGAGCATTGTTTCTTTTTTATTATTATTAATGGTAGGAGTAATGGTTTTTTTAAATCTAACCAAGGCTTGCATCAAGGTGATCCTTTATCCCCTACTTTGTTCATTATTGCGGTTGACTATTTGTTCTTGTTTACTGATGATTTTATAATTTTCTCTAATAATACTTTGAAAAATATTAAATTTCTGGTTAAGCACTTAAATGACTTTCAGAATATGAGTGGGCTCTCGATTAACAAGAACAAAAGCAATTTTATTATTTCGAATTCTGCTAATCAAGGGTTAATCAATGATATCAAA
>NW_021410118.1:0-216 GCF_001605985.2 Dendrobium catenatum | reverse complement strand
AAAGGTAGGTTCAATTTTAGGGTAATTTCTAATGGCATTTCCGTCAGTTTAAACTGCCAAGAATTTTTCATTTAAAAATTGTAACTAAACCACCAGTAAAGGCCATCATGAAAAGATAATACTAGTGGCAATTTTGGTGGTCCTTTAACTGTTAGATTTCTGACGGTTTTGTTTTATTATCATTTGTCTAACCATTGATTAATAGCGGTGGTAAAA
>NW_021410117.1:0-202 GCF_001605985.2 Dendrobium catenatum | reverse complement strand
GGTCTTTGGTGAGAGAACTCTTGCAAAACTCAACAATAGTCATATTTAGGAACCCAAACAGGTTTGGGTCCCTTCTTAGGAAAAGTAGAATGTAATGCAGGTATGATTTGCCTTGTGATGAATGCAACTTCATCGCTTTCAGACCCTGAAGATTCAGAATCTGATTTGTGCGCCTTAAATGCAATTGTTTTCTCCTTCTTCT
>NW_021410116.1:0-301 GCF_001605985.2 Dendrobium catenatum | reverse complement strand
ACTATTAATATTCTAAAACATGAAAATCATTAAAGATTGAAAGTCTCATTGAGTGGTTCATAATAAAATTTCATATCGGAATCAAGTTTAAAATTGTGAATTAGGTATTGAGGCATTTTTTTGTTTGTGAGGTGAGGTGTAAGACTTGAGGCATTTTGAGGCGTAAGCCTCAAAATCTAAAAATTGCATAAAGTTAAAATAAAAGTTAAAATTAATTTTTTATATAACATCCAAATAATATGTTAAAGAATAATATATTAACTTTCTATTGAACTATGAAATTATATATATATATATATAT
>NW_021410115.1:0-260 GCF_001605985.2 Dendrobium catenatum | reverse complement strand
AAAACAGAAATAGACAAAAATGATTAGCATAAGCAAGAAATAAAAATAACTTTAAAACTCTATTGAATGCCAAATAAATTTGTCAAATGACCATTTTTAGAAAATTCAGAGTTTTGAATCATTAAACGATCATTTTGAAAGACTCAAAATCTTGAGTATGAATTGAAATAATTGCTACTATAGCTTATGAATGACTAGCCAGAGATGGAAAGAGAAACCAATCCCCAGCGGAGTCGCCAGAAATCTGTGGGCTCCGAAAA
>NW_021410114.1:0-207 GCF_001605985.2 Dendrobium catenatum | reverse complement strand
CACCAAACAATGAAAATTTTTATAATATTTTAAATATTATTTTAATCTAATTGTATCAAATAATTATTCCTTTTCAACACAACATAATCTTAGATAATTTTATGCAATATAATAAAATATTTATAAAATTAATAAAGTCCGAATAAAGTGGAATTCGATTGCAATAAAATTCAGTTTTTTTATTCTCAAAATTATTCAATATCATCC
>NW_021410113.1:0-273 GCF_001605985.2 Dendrobium catenatum | reverse complement strand
AGAGAAAATCTGAGATTCTTCTCAGGTTTTGGGCAAATAAGTTAGACTTTCTTTCAGTTTCGGAGAGGCTCAGGAAACCTGAAGGAAATTTTCAGATTTTGTGAGACATTTGGAGTTGTCAATCATTCCTAGCAAAGCCTCCTACCCGTTCTACATCACTATTGCTGCACAAATTATTATGATTTTTCCTGTAGGTCACTCTTTGAACAATCTTATTTTCTATAATGTTTGAAAAGTTGACTGGTAAGGTTATTATGCCTCATGTTGGTATGA